>NC_037683.1:27761121-27996086 GCF_003255815.1 Theropithecus gelada | reverse complement strand
AGGAAGGAAGGAAGGAAGGAAGGAAGGAAGGAAGGAAGGAAGGAAGGGAGGGAGGGAGGGAGGGAGGGAGGGAGGGAGGGAGGAAGGAAGGGCGTGGTGGCTCATGCCTGTAATCCCAACATGTTGGGAGGCCAAGGCAGGCGGATCACGAGGTCAGGAGATCGAGACCATCCTGGCTAACACGGTGAAACCCTCTCTCTACTAAAAAAATACAAAAAATTAGCTGGGCATGGTGGCGGGCGCCTGTAATCCCAGCTACTCAGGAGGCTGAGGCAGGAGAATGGCATGAACCCGGGAGGCAGAGCTTGCAGTGAGCCTAGATCGTGCCACTGCACTCCAGCCTGGGCAACAGAGTGAGACTCCGTCTAAGAAAGAGAGAAAGAGAGAGGGAGGGAGGAAAGGAAGGAAGGAAGGAAGGAAGGAAGGAAGGAAGGAAGGAAGGAAATAAATATTTATATAATCCTGGAGTGGAGAGGCATTTCTATATGGGACATCTAAGCTAGAAGGTAAATAAGTAAGAAAGATGAATAGCAGCCGGGTTCAGTGGCTCACACTTGTAATCCCAGCACTTTGGGAGGCTGAGGCAGGCAGATCACCTGAGCCCAGGAGTTCGAGACCAGCCTGAGCAACATGGCAAAACCCCGTTTCTACAAAAAATTAGCTGGGCCTGGTAGCACACACCTGTAATTCCAGCTACTTGGGAGACTAAGGCATAATAATCGTTTGAGCCTGGGAGGCGGAGGTTGCAGTGAGCCGAGATTAAGCCACTGCATTCCAGCCTGGGTGACAGGAAAGGTGAAGGGCTGTCCAAGACTCCAGAGTGAACAGGTCTCCGGGCCATAGTTGGCCCTTAGGTTGTCTTTCTGTAGCCTAAAAATAGGTGCTTCCTCAGGACAGACAGCTTGTGTGGGTGGTACACCCTTTACACTTTACACAGGGGCTAAGGATCTGACATAAGTGAGACCAGCTGCCCTACAAACAAGAGAGCCTGTTCTCTGTCAACTGATGCTTGTCATGCCTTGAAGAGCAGTATCCAACCCCAAAGATCAACCAGACTCTCTCCAAAGCTTGACCTTCCTGTCTTAGAGAGATACTCAGGGACTAATTCTGCCCTTTATTGTTTTTTGTCTCTAAGGATTTTCTTTACTAATCTTAAAAATGGGAAATTCAATAACCTAAATCTGTTATGTTGTTCAGTAGCTTTCACGTTTTCATTTTAATTTGTCATTCTGACAGTGGTGTGAACAATGTAGAAAATCATACTAGGAGTCAGTAATCTTTGTTTTCCATATTTGCCAAAATCATCCCTTGGGTTGTGTTTTTTTAAGACTAAAAGAAAAGGGTTCAGTATCAGGAATTAGAGAACTGTTCTTGCGGACCTGCCTATAAAGGATTTGATCGTGGAAGCCTGTCTATATTATTGATTCAGTAGCTCCTCCAAATCTATCTATTCACAACATTTATTAAGTCCTTCATGTGTGTCAGATGCCACATTAGTAACTGGGGACACGTGACCTGTCCTTAGGGAGGTCTACAGTTTAGCACAGGAAGGTGTAGAAACAAGTGCCATAAAGGATTATAGATGCTGTGGTGGTGTGAAGTGTGTGTGTTTAAGGTGTGGGGCAGAGGAGAGAGTGGCCAATTCTAATAAGGATAAGGAATTTCTGGAAGTTCTTCATAGAGGATACGATGCTTAAACTTTGCCTGGCAGAGGCATTGGGGAAAGAGCAGACATTGAAGCCAATATTCCTTTTCCAAACTTGAAGCCCAGAATCTTCTAGCTGTGTAACCTTTAAGCCTGCTTCCAGATCTGTAACATTAGAATAATAATAGTAATCTCATACTGTAGGAGTGAAGCTTACATTGGTTAGCTCTGAAAGCACATCATTAGCATGAAACTGCCATTAATGGAAGCAATCACTTTCTGGTTCTTATAAAAGAGCCCGTTGTAAAGGGGCAAATGAGGAAGATTCACACTGGCTGCCTCAGACAGGGATCTCTACATGGAAACATTAAAGAGCAGACAGTTTCTGGTGGAGTGGGTGAGTAGGGGAAAGGGTATTCAAATCCAAACTGCCTGTGCTTAAAGGAACTCTAGTTCAAAGTGTCTGAAAAGCCAGTGTCCTTGGAGCTGTCCTTGGTTCTGATCTCACCAAGGCTTAACTCTTGTTATCTTGGGAAAGCCTGCTTGGCTCTCTGCCATGTCACTTTGCAGGGGTCTGAACTGTTGTCTCCAGCCAGCAACTTGATGGATTTTTCCATGTTCTCCAGCCGCCTGAGAGGAGTGCCGGGCTCCCCTTCTGAACTTCTGCCGTGGAAACTCACATCACTCCCACAAATGCATAGGAAATGTTTAGCTCTTGCTAGAGCAGTGGTTCTCAACCAGGGCCAATTTTGTCCCCCAGGGAACACTTGGCAATGTCTGGAGATACTTTTAGTTGTCACAGTTCAGAGGTAGGGGGCATTTGCTGGTGACTCCTAGAAGATAGAGGCCAGGGATGCTGCTGAACATTCTGCAATACACAGGATAGTTCCCCACAACAAAGAATTATCTGGCCAATTGGGCCCATAAACATCAGTAGTACCAAAACAGAAACCATGTTTTAGAATTGAGGCAGTTGGTGTGGTAATTAGAACTTTGCTGGACATAGGTCTGGCTCACTGATCTGGATTTACCATTATAACTTTGGCTAAGTCATAAGTCACTAAACTGTTCTAAGCCTTTTCTCTTTCTTTCTTTCTTTCTTTCTTTCTTTCTTTCTTTCTTTCTTTCTTTCTTTCTTTCTTTCTTTCCTCTTTCTTTCTTTTTTGAGACAGAGTCTCACTCTGTCACCCAGGCTGGAGTGCAGTGGTGCAATCTCAGCTCACTGCAGCCTCTGCCTCCTGGGTTCAAGCAATTCTCCTGCCTCAGCATCCTGAGTAGCTGGGACTGCTAAGCCTTATTTTCTATGTGTGAATGTTTAGGCTCCTGAACTAGATGACCTCAATGCCCCCTATCTGTTCTAACTCAACACATCTTCAGTCCATAAATATTTGGTGAGTAGTACGCTCCTAGCAATTAACATTCTCTGAGACTATTAATATAAAATATAATGGAATGTATAAAATAAAGGAACAGAATGGGTAAAAGTTGTAAGAGCTGGTATGATAAAAGGTTACTACTCGGCCAAACATGGTGGCTCACACCTGTAATCCCAGCACTTTGGGAGGCCGAGGCAGGCAGATCACCTGAGGCTAGGAGTTCAAGACCAGCCTGACCAAATGGAGAAATCCCATCTCTACTAAAAATACAAAATTAGCGCCATTGCATTCCAGCCTAGGCAGCAAGAGTGAAACTTCATCTCAAAAATAAAGGTTCCCACTCAAATATATACCAAATTTATATATAATATGCATGTTAGACAAAACACAGATTGTAGATCTTCAAGTGGTGAGAAGAATGACACTTTCACCAGCAGTTAAAGAAATATAAAATAAAATATGCCACTTTTCCTAATCTTCTGAAAGAAGCATTGGGACTGTGAGGAAACAAATGCACTTAGATATTCTTGTCTCTGAACTAACTCATAATCTGGCACCATAAAACAGTAGCAACAAATGTGGTTCTTCAGCTCAATCAAATTATTCCGTTATAAAAAGTATACCTGAAGTTCATCTTTACATCTATAAAATTCATGGGAACCTAATATTTTTAAGTAAAGACATACTAGATTACCCCCCAACACACACACACACACGTGCACACTTTATCCAGTAAACAGTGGGTAACAGACACACACACACACATTTTAGCCACTAAACAGTGGATAAAGTCACTAGATTTAAAGAGTTAATTTTCAGAATTAGGAATAATCCTTTGTATTATGTCTTCCTCTTAAATATCTTAAACACCAGCTTTAGAGTTCATGGGAGCCAGGGAGGCACACAGGTTCCAGAAGGAAAGGAGCCATCCTGGATTGTGGGTCCACCCTTCAGGAGAGGAAGGTGAGAAGCTCCTGGTGCAACTTTCCAAGTGGAGATCCCTGTCTGAGGCAGCCAGTGTGGATCTTCCTCATTTTCCCCTCACAAGAGGCTCTTTTACAAGAAGAACCAGATAGAGGTTGCTTCCAGGAATGGCAGTTTCAGGTTGGTGATGCACTTTAAATATAGAGATCCCTACCACGCTGGTTCCAAGTGACTTGACAAGGACAGGCCAACCTAGCTGTACCAAGGAGAGAGACCACATCTCAGGAACCTCTCTTAAAGCCATCTTGTCATGACCCTCCATTGTCCCCTGAGTGTGAGGAAATAGACATCTTTATTCTGCCTATAGGTCAGGAATGAAGAAGTAGCTGCCACCACCACCACCACCACACACAGGAAAAGGTACAACTAAAGGAGTGAATCTAGGAAGTATTCCTCTGCTCCCTAAAGTCTCACTTGAGCCTATAGCATTTTCAGAGGACTCTTCAAAAGAGAATTCAAAGACAGTCAGATGTCAGCAGTGACTGAAATAAAGGCAATGAGATGAGAGGTGGAAAGGAGACCAAATGTAAAAGAGAGCAGAAACTTGAGTGGACGGTGGCACAGAGCAAGACCAAAGGGCAGCAGCTATCCCCACCCTGGGCACAAGAGGTTGGTTGCATGTACATATGGTACTGGATCAATACCGCATATTGCAAACACTGCAGGTATGGGCATGTGTGCACATGGTCAATTACATTTGCATGTATACGTATGCATTAAGATGTCTTTATGAACACAAATGCGTATGTGTATTAAATGCCTGTGTATATATGAACATGTGGACAAAAGTATGCACATGTCCATACTTGCAGTGTCACATACTGAATGTTATATGGAGAACATTTTGGTAATTTTAGGCATCCTAGCATCCAGGGGACAACGTGCTCCTCAAAGCAAACCCACTGGTATGTGAGGGGACCCTGTTCATATCTTTGGTCATAAGCCAACTGGCTGTTGGTTGGATGACCCCTAAGAAATCCTCAAGAGAGTTGTTCCCCGATTGATGTGGAGAGGGAGATGGCTGCCTGGGGTGGAGGCCATCACTGCCTCTATTAATCCAGGGACCAGCAGCATCAGTACCCAGCAGACTAGGCAGGGCACTCAGCACACACAATTACCAGGCCCCTAGGTTGTACCAGAGTGTTACAAGCTACAGTGGTGGTCTTTCCCTTTTGTAAGACCTCCATGACTTTGCTCTAGTAGTTTTCCTTCCTGGAATGTCTGCTCAATGTTTGGGGCCCAGCTCCAGTGACAATGTTGCATTCAGGAAGCCTTCTCCGCCTCCTCTTCTCCCAAGTTTAAATGTATCACTACATTCCCAATGCACTGTTTCTATCTTGGCGCACTGTAATGTAGTCATGTGAATACCTGCCTCTCATGTGTATGAGAAGCATGATTTATCTATCTTTGCATTTGCACCATCTGGTCTAGTACCAAGCATTTAATACGTCTCAGTGTACTGTTGATCTGAAATGGCTCCTCAGCTTTGGGCATTCATGCCCCTGTATTTGAGGTATGAGTACACACATCCTTCCTCTGATTAAGGCAAGTAACATTTAATCCCTTCTAGGGTCTCATAGTGTAGTGAAAAATACAGAAATTTAAAACATCATTTTAATCAACTGGTGACAGGGTACAGATGCAGAAGTTGCACATGCTTGGGCCTCAGCATGACAGTGCGGGTGCGGTTGTTCACTGTGCAGTCATTACCTGGTGCCTGGGGGAGGGAAAGTGGCCTGACAACTGGGAAGGGACAGAGAAGCCCTGCCAGCCAGCAAGGTCAGGTGGCTTCCCCATGAGCTGCTGAAACCTGCCCAGGGCTCGGGGCTTCATTCCGTTGCCAGGATGAAACACCTGGATAGGGACACAACCGTTCTCATGGAACCAGGCAGGTCGTTCATGTTCCCCGCCCAGCTCCAGCATCCAGCCCAGTGCCTGAGGGAGGAAATGCCCTTCCTAGCCAAATCTGGTTTCAGCTTCCAACCATGATGGGAATTGTGTTCTCTGGCTTGAGAAATACGTAATGGAGACAGACAGTGTGGAGGTTACGACCCCATCTGCCGCAGCCTGGCCAGAGGAGACAATACGAGGATGATCCACCTTCGGAGGATGCCCTTGTCTTTACCAGCAACCGTGTGACCTTGGACCAGCCATTTCTCCTCCAGACTCTTCTCAAGGCTGTGAATCCACAAAGACAGGGACTGTAAATGCCTCATTCACCACTGAATTCTAATCACATAGTACTGTGCTTGGCACATAGGTACGCTCCATAGAGATTTTTAAAGTATGTGAATGTATCTCATCTGCTCTAGAATACTGTTTTAGAAATAAAGGACACTTTTACTCATAAAACTAAGTGGCTTCAGCTAAAACCATGATCTTATTTTGTCTTTTTTTCTCCACTGGGGATATTCTTGCACCTCAGAGGTTACTCACACATTCCTCAAATGACACGGAAAGTAGAGGGGTGGTGTGGAAGTTGAGATCAAGGGTCATTCTTCCAACTGTTGGGCTTACTCAAGTAGTTTAGGGAAGACACTTCAGAGGGCTGGTTTGGTGGGAGGGGAAATTCTGTGGTCTGGGAGCCAGGAAGCTTGTTCTGTTTCCAGGTGGCAAAAGTAGCTACATGAGCTGAGACAGGCCCAGGCACGGGACACAGGCTCCATGGCCCTTCTCACCCTTCCCTTTCCAGGTGCCCATCCAGAGCACGCATGTGAGGACATCTCTGTCTCAGGGACACAAGCAGCCCCTCTCCATGTGCATGGGAGATAATTGCTTAATATTAATGAAAAATTGCCACTGCCATGCTGGGCACATCAGGCCACAGTTCAGTGTCTCTTTTAACTCAGGAGTGTTCCAGACACCTCAGCAGCAAGACCCTGTGCAGGCCAGTCCCTCCGTAGTATCTCTTCTGTAAGAGAAGAGTTGGTTCAGCTTCACAATCAGGACAAGGAGGGCCAGCTGCAGCCCAGGGCGGGAGGACAAGCCCAGGTCTCAGAATTGGAGTTGAAAGATTATTAACACATGTCAGAAGATCTGGAAATTGGTCATTAGAAATTGTGCAACCTAGAAAATCTGTTTAGCCTCTGTGGACTATCACCTTTGGGATGCTCAGTAAGACAATGCAGATGAAAAGTAGATTCCTAAACTGGGCACAGGAGTGCATGCTGTAATCCCAGCTATTCAGGAGGCTGAGGCAGGAGGATCGTTGGAGCCCAGGAGTTCGAGACCAAGCTGGGCAACACAGCAAGACCCTGTTTCAAAAAAAAAAAAAAAAAAAGCATGTTCAACCAGACAACTGTTGAAATTTAAATATTTTCAACAGTTGAAATTCAACTGAAATTCAAACAGTTGAATTTCAACTGTTGAAATTTAAATATTTACACCCTATCTTTCACAAAGCCCATTTTTCTGAGAAGAAAAAGGAAACTGGTAGAACTTCATTATTCCTTGAAGAATTGTCAAGATGGTATTTCTACAACCCTCTGAGATCATTTCTCTCCTTTGCTCAGAAATATTTAACTCAGGAACTGCTGCCATTTTCTTTTTTGTAAATCTGATTAAAATTATGGATCCTTTTGAGAGAGAAGAGCCCCTGCACTGACACACATAAAGTTTTGCATATAACTTCTGTGGCTGTTTTACACCTGGAAGTCTATGAATCCGGGTTGCAACAATCCAGAAAAGGAATGCTTGAACTCTGAAGCATCTCAGAAGCCAAGATTATGATCCTTGATTACACTGGCTAAGCCAGTCTAGACAGTGCCAGTAGCCTTCCCTGTCTCTCAACTTCTGGTTCATCTCCAGGGAATGTTCAGTTCAGACCTACCAAAGTTGACAGTCCAGGCAAAAGTCTGCCTTTGAATAGCTCTTCCCTCACCCTCGCTGCTCCTCAGACACTCTCAGCTGCCCTCAACGCATGGCGCTGGTGGGGGAATACGTACAATTGTGAAGCAGTCAGAAGCAGGTGGAGAGGCCTTCTGGTGTTGAATCAGGGCTGGCTTCCAGCTCTGCTCTGCCACCAGTGCTGCTGTGTCCTTGGCAGGTCAGGTCCCTTGATCCCAGGCCAGCACTCCTCCCTCCCTGTGCTGTACCACTGCCGTGGGCTCATCTGCAGAGCCACGCCTGGAAAGTCACGCTCGAGGAAACAGGCTGCCTCCTAGGAGAGATCCAAGCTTGAATAAAGGCTTTCACCACATCCAAGAACCTCAGAGAAGGGCAACAGTGCAGGTGTGGAGCTCACACTGTGCTTTCTTTCATAGAGCATAACAGATGTTCTGTACTGTCCCTAAAAAGGGATACAAATGGAAAATGACCCCCATCAGCCTTCCAAAAGTTTGAAGCCAAGGTATTGTCCCCACTGTGGTGTCCTGTTGGAGATTTAGATCTCACATTGGGTCGGTGTCTGAAGGGTAAGAAGCTTCAACTGGACACAGTGGCCCACACCTGTAATACCAGCACTTTGGGAGGCCAAGGTAGGAGGATTGCTTGAGCCCAGGAGTTGGAAGTTACAGTGAGCTATGATTGCATCACCATACTCCAGCCTGAGTGTCAGAGGGAGACTTTGTCTCAATAAATAAATAAATAAGAAGAAGAAGAAGCTTGGAAGTATTACTGATAGACCAGAATACCTGAAGTCAGTGAGCCAGAGCTGCAGCCCCAGCTCTTCCTTTGCCCTCTAAGTGTCCTCCGGGAAGGTACTCTCTTTTTGGCATCAGTTTTCTCTAGTATCAAATAGAAAGTATTTAACACAATGATCCCCAAGGCTTTCTCATATTAAAATGTCTCATAATCTGTGTTATTTATTCACTCCTTACCAAGCAAATGGGGGAACCTCTAAGGCAGTGCCTGATTTCTGCTTATCACAGGTACCCTTCATTTTTATGGGCTCAGGTCCCTTGGGGAGAAAACAGAGACATACACTTAACATCTCAGCACAATTCCTTCCCTACCGGCACTGTCACAATGGCACTTTGGGAAAGAGCAGCCAGGTGGTGATGGTTCTCCCATTTTACAGATGAGGAAAGGGTTTCAGAGAGGCTGTATGACTCACTCAAAGTCAGACATGGACTCACGGGATGTCAGTGCTAGAAAAGATGTCAGAGATTAAAAAGACAATCCTCACTGTCATTTTATTGATAATGAAACTGAGGCCCAGGTAGCGACAATGGTGGAAGCCTCAGGTTCTAAGACTCCTAGTCCCAAGTTCTTCCCATAAAACTGCTTCCATTTCATCATCTGTAAGCTGAGGCTAATCATAGCGCCCAACTCGTAGGGTAGTTGTGAGCCCTTAGCACTTAAAGATAAACTCTCAATCAATAACAGCCATTATAGGATGCTGCCTGCACTACCTTCTATATCCATTTAAGGTTTATCCATGACATCTTTGGCTAGAACTACCCCAAATAGACTTTTCATAAAATATTCAACTTTTTGTCACCTGCAGTGGGGAACTGAGAATAGGTTGGGTAAACAAAGATGAGTGAGGGCTGAGAGAGTTGAGGGCCTATCGTTTGGGAGGTGGGAAGGTATCTGTGCTATTGGGAAAGATTCTCCTACAGATGTAGAAGAATCCAGAGCCCAACAGTCCCCCGTTGCAGAGATGAACACAATGGAGAGGGACATCTGGGCCCAGCAGGCAGCTCACAAAGAGTTATTGTCACTGTGTCTGACCTTGTTCAACGTCCCTGAAACAAGGGCAGCTGAGTTCTCATGACAATCAGTGCCGGTCATCAGAGCACAAAACAAGCTCTGTATGAGTTCCTGCCTCTCTTCACATGATGCTATCTCATTTTGCATGGCACTTTACAGTTTATCCAGAGTAAGACTTAGGCAGACTTTATCTTACCTCATCCCTACAGAATCCCTGTGCAGGGGACAGAGAATATCTGTCATCATCTCACAAGATTTCGTCTCCATTTTACAAGTTAGAAACTGAATGCAGAGATGGTTGAACAACTTTATATAAGGTCACACAGCTAGGATACAACTTAGCCAAGATCCAAACTATTACTTTTGATTCCTTATAGTCCTGTCCAAGTTTTCTCTCCAAAGGACTATACTGACCAAGTGATTTTAGTGTCTTCCATTGCTCGACTCAAATAATAAATACTCTGAGAAGTTTTATACAGTTCTGTGTGAAGGTCAGAGTCTTTCTTTGTTCTGTTTTTCTGTGCTTACTGTGAGCTATCGTGAAACTACAACAGAGCCCTGAATATACTGCCTCATGTGCTGGAATGGAGCCCTTCAATATAATTAAAGGATCATAAGCATTTGTGCTCCAGGAAATCTCCAGGCCCTATGGTGATGACTTGCCATTTTAAGTAATCACGTTTTTAAATAAAGCAGTATTTCTAAGAATTACAAAGGACCTCTGAGTGTCAGAGAAAATAGCCTGACACAGCAATTCCACTCCTAGGTATTTACTGAATAAAAATGAAAGCATATATCCACAGAATCACTTGTACGTGAGAGTTTATTGTTGCTGGAAACAACCCAGATATACACTGACAGCAAAAATATATCCACACAGTGGAACCCTACTCAGCAATAAAAAAGACTGAACCTCATAGCTCAGTCTAATCTCAGAGACACTGGGTTTACCAAAAGGAGCCAAACACAAATGAGTACATACTGTTTGATTCTATCTAGATGACCTTCCAGAACAGACAAAAGTAAAAACTATAGTGATAAAAATCAGAACAATGGTTGTAGAGGGGAGGAGGGGTTGTGTGAATAATCGACTAGAAAGAGGCACAAGGTAATTTTCTAAGGTGATGGAAAAGTTTATATCTTGTTTGGGATGATAGTTTTATAGATGTATACATTTGTCAATGCTCACCAAAGTGTATGTTATAACTTGTTTAGTATTATTAAATATTTAATAATTATTTATTTAGTATTATTATTTAGTATTAAATAATAATATTTAATACTAAACTTCTTTAGTATTATTAAAAATTATACTTCATTTTTAAAAGTCCAAATTGAGGAAAGAGCAAGAGTTACTTTAGGAAAATGTTTTCCTTATAACTCTATTCACTCACACACTTTGTTCTGCATATGGTTCCAAAGGTTAGTGATATATATTAGAGAGATATATATATATATGTATGTATGTATTTAGTTTATATCTCCATTTTATAATGTACAAGACATTTTACAGTATACAATATACAATATTTATATACAATTGTGTATAAATAAACTCATATATTTAGTTTACATCTCCATTTTACAAGCTAGAAACTGAGATGCAGAGATGGTTGAACAACTACTCAAGACAAGACAGTTTTGTTTTGTCTGTTCTGGAAGGTCATCTAGATAGAATCATACAGTATGTACTCAATGTCTCTGAGATTAGACTGAGCTATGAGATTTGGTCTTTTTTATTGCTGAGTAGGGTTCCACTGTGTAGATACAGTTTTCCTGTCAGTGTGTATTTGGGTTGTTTCCAGCAACAATGAACTCTCATGTACAAGTGATTCTGTGAACATATGCTTTCATTTTATAGAAATATATATCTAACTAATATATATCACTAGCCTGTGGAACCATATGCAGAACAACTAATATTATATATCTCTAACAAATATTATGTATATATAACGTGGTCACTTTGAGGAAGACTTTCAGAATGATCCTTGGCTTTTTGATATGTAGTCAACCTAACATGTTTTTTCTTTTTCCTTTTTTCATTTTAGAGACTGGGTCTTTCTCTGTCACACAGGCTTCAGTGCAGTGATACAATCATAGCTCACTCCAACCTCTGTCTCCTGGGCTAAAGTGATCCTCCCACCTCAGCCTCCTGAAGAACTAGAGCTACAGCATGCACCAGCATGCCCAGCTAATATTTTAGTTTTTTGTACAGATGGGAGTATCTCCCTATGTTGCCCAGGCTGGTCTTGAGCTCTGGCCTCAAGTGATCCTCCCACCTTGGCCTGCCAAAGCACTGGGATTACAGGTGTGAGCCATCACACCCATCCTGGAATAGCCCATAATGACATATAGGAAATCAGGATCACTAAGGTAAGAATGAGGAAAAAATGCCATAAGGATGTTCAGAAAAAAAATCCACAAGACAGTACAGTGTCCTACTGAGGGTGAGGGAAACTGAACCCTGAAATGGGATTCACAGGTGAGGGGTTGGGGGGCAAGCAAATGCAGGGAACAGTTTCTTCCACTTAACAACATTTAATCCTCTTTTGAGCACCTTGATATGCCTCCTAAGAAAGGTCCTGTTGCTCATCCCTAAGAAAGAGCCTCCAAAATCAGAGTGTTTGGGCTCTGCCCTTCACCAACTGTGTGCCCTACAGCAAACTACTTGGCCTCTCTAAAAAGACAGGGATCATGATGGCACCTATATCATTGGTTATTGTGCTGATTATAAAAAATAATCCACGTGAAGTAGGTAGCATAGAATTAGATACACAGAAATTGTGCAATAACTGTTAGATAACAATTATTGTTGTCCCTAATACACATGGAAAGCTCAAGCAGGCCCTGGAAATTCAGAAGAAAACTCCATATTCTAGTAGCAGAGACAGACAAGTTGACAGCTTATTACAAGTATCATGTGCTAATGACGCGGACAAATGAGATTTAGCGATTCTGTGCTATAGGTTATGTTTATTCCTACAGGAGTCCCCCAGAGGTGGAAAATGACTTTCCTATCTTCAGCACAGTCTGGAGTCAGGTCTCCTGAGTCTCAGCCCAGGGGGACATCCGCTACACTTTATCCCTTTGAAGGAAAAATCTCTTTTGAATTCTCTAGAGTTCTGTTTATCACTCTCTGGAAACAGCTATCTGTCAGTTACTGGAGAAACAGGTTAGGTGACCTCTTTACATGGTCCTTATGCTCAACCTATTTATACAGAAGCAACTCTAGGCTGCTTTCTGGAAGCTGACAGCCCTACCTTCCCCCCTGCAAAGTAGGCAGGGGCCTTACAGACGGAGATAGTCTATAAAGGAGCTGTCTCCAGGCATGAAGAAATGGGAACAGACTATTCAAGAGCTGATATGAGAGTGCAAACCCAGACAGACTGGCTCCAGGTCTAGACAGACACATCCAGGCTCTGGCTGCAAGCAGTGCTGGTCCTGGAGTTTGCCAAATAAGGGAATAGGGATGTGGATTTCCATTAACCAAGCAGCTTTCACACCCCGGATTTGCCTCCTAGGGGCTTTCTCATGGCCAGCAGTGAGCATCCACCCATTTCTCCTTCCCGTCCCCCTTTTTTCTTTTTTTTCTTTCTTTTTTTGTAGAGATGAGGTCTCACCATGTTGCCCAGGCTGGTCTCAAACTCCTGTACTCAAGCAATTCTCCTGTCTCAGCCTCCCAAAGTGCTGGGATTACAGATGTGAGCCACTGCACCTGGCCTCCTCCTCCTCTTCTTCTTCTTCTTCTTCTTCTTCCTCTTCTTCTTCTTCTTCTTCTTCCTCCTCCTCCTCCTCCTCCTCCTCCTCCTCCTCCTCCTCCTCCTCCTCCTCTTCTTCTTCTTCTTCTTCTTCTTCTTCTTCTTCTTCTTCTTCTTCCTCTTCTTCTTCTTCTTCTTCTTCTTCTTCTTTCTTCTTCTTCCTTCTTCTTCCTCTTCTTCTTCTTTTTTTTTTTTTTCGAGACAGTCTTAGTGTGTCACCCAGGCTGGAGTGCAGCAGTATAATCTCAGCTCACTGCAACCTTCGCCTCCTGGGGTGAAGCAATTCGCTGCCTCAGCCTCCCGAGTAGCTGGGATTACAGGCACCCACCACCATGCCCGGCCTTTTTTTGTATTTTTAGTAGAGAGGGAGTTTCACCATCTTGGCTAGGCTGGTCATGAACTCCCAACCTAGTGATCCACCCGCCTCAGCCTGCCAACGTGCTGGGATTACAGGCCTGAGCCACTGCACCCGGCCTGGCCTTTTCTTCTTTATTTGAAATGCCACACTCTCAGACCCTCACGTTCACTCACACATCATTCCAGCACTTACCCACATTCTCAGCTCATACATCCACTCATGTAAACAGAGGCTTAGTACTCACTCTGACTCCCAGGCACGGAATCATAAATCCACCAAACACACATGCACACACTCCCACACAGTTACACGCACACTCATTCTCACATACTGTAACATCTGCACACACACTGCACACACATTCACATCCCATGCACGCACAGGTGACACCTCATCCGCAAAGCTTTGCTGACCTCTCTCCACCAATCACTTACGATATCTCCAAAGGGGCCATTTAGGCATGTTTGGGAGAGATGCCTGGACCACTGAGTTTTCCCCAAAAAAGTCTCCCTGACCTGTCAACTTCCAGGTGGTTGGTTCTCTGTTCTGCAAAACCCGGACCCCAAACAGTGCAAGGTGTTTGCTGAGTGAACGAGGTATCAACTGCTTGGTCATCCTATTCTTCAGATTTGCCTCTGAGTCACTGTGGTAGTAGTGTGACATCTATGTGTTAACAACTTACTGCCAAATTTACACACCTTCTTTGTTTGGCAAAATTAAATATTTCTCAATACTAATTGCTTTAAAAAGAAGAGCTTCTATATGGGGAGTCTCAACCAAAAAGAAAAAGATGAAGTGGCACTAATTATCCAGCCCCTCCACCCCGATCCCTAATTGGTGGCTGCAGAGTTGAGATCCGGGAATGTTGCCTCTTAGAATGCAGGTTGCTCAAAACAGACATGATACAAATAGGTTCCTCCCGGGCCACTGATTAGCTACTGGAGTCCCATCCTCCCCATCCAGAGAGAACAGAAGGGACAGGGCTGTGTCTCAAAGTTATTGTCCTGGTGGCTACACATAATACTAGCCACCAGCCTCAGACTGTGACCAGAGCTAAGATTCATCCAAGTGCCTCCCTGACCTCCCCACCACCAGAAAAACACCTTTTGTTAGCAGAGCAGAACCGGCTTCTCCCTACCTGTCTCCCCCAGGGCAATGTGTCAGAACCAGGTGGTTTGCATCTGCTAGGCATTCTTCCTCCTCAGACTCAGGCACAGTGGGTGGGGAGTCTACCTACAGTGGCCTCAGCTATTGGTTGAACTATATATGAAAATGTCTTTTTTTTTTTCAGGTTAAAAACGGTCAAATGTCAGCCATTTCATCTGGTCAAATGAATACTTTATCCTATTCCGAGAGATAAGTAAGAACATTTTCCCAGTTGGTTCCTTCCTCCAGCACCAAATGATCATTTGATTCGTGATACCTTGGGAGACATAAGATACATAGTAGATCAACAAGCGTGTATCAACAGGATGCTCCTGTTTGAACTGTTTTAGCGTTCCTAGGGGTGAAAATCCATTTATTTCTTCAAGAGGAGGAAAAGCTGCTGTAGAGAAAATTTACCATACACAAGCTGAAACCTGCTTTGCCAAATCTCCCTAAGATTAGGAAATGGCATACAGTCCGGATCAGGTAGAGATTTTTGGGGGTACATTCAGAACTCTGAATGCAGCAGGAAGCCTACACAGGGACAGAGAGAGGGGATCCATTCCTATCTTCTTTTCATGAGACTGAAAGGAAGTACAGGGCCAAGCTTCTGGATAAGCACTCACTTTTTTAAAACATTGTGTTTATAGATCCATGTTCACTGCAGCAGCATTGTTTACAATAGCCAAAAGGTGAAAGCAACCCAAGTGTCCATCAGTGGATGAATGAATGAACCAAATGTGATATATACTTACAATGAAACATTATTCAGCCTTAGAAAGGAAGAAAATGCTGATACACACCACAATATGGATAAACTTTAAGGACATTATGTTAAGTGAAATAAGTCAGTCACAGAAGGACAAATACTACGTGATTCCACTTAAGAGGTATTGAGAGACATTCAAATCATATGCAAAGTAGAATGGTGGTTGTGAGGGGGCAGGAGGAGAAGGGAATAGGGAGTTGTTTAATGTGCATAGAATTTCAGCTTTGCAAGATGAAAAGCATCTTGGATATGGGTTACACAATATATAATTAATGAATATAATTAACAATACAGAACTGTACACTTAAAATGGTTAAGAGAGCAAATTTTATGTTGTGTGTGTGTGTTTGTTGTTGTTGTTTTTGTTTTGTTTTGTTTTTGACATGGAGTCTCGCTCTGTTGCTCAGACTGGAGGGCAGTGGTGTGATCTCAGCTCACTGCAGCCTCTGCCTCCCAGGTTCAAGCGATTCTTCTGCCTCAACCTCCCAAGTAGCTGGAATTACAGGCGCCCATTACCACGCCCAGCTAATTTCTGTATTTTTAGTAGAGATGGGGTTTCACTATGTTGACCAGGCTGGTCTCAAACTCCTGACCTCAAGCGATCTGCCTGCCTCAGCCTCCCAAAGTGCTGGGATTACAGGCGTGAGCCAACATGTCCGGCCTATGTTATGCGTATTTTGCTACAAGTTTGCTTAAAAAGTATTTGTAAATCTGCTGTCATCAGCTGGATGGGACATGGACAGCTGTTTTTCAAACGTGTTTACCCTGCAAATGTGAGGCAGTCTGAGCATTGGCCTTCCGAGCTCAGTGCAGCATTGCTGGAGACACCAGACCCCTCAGTCTTCCTGAAGGAGGCAGGCATGCAGGGCCGGGAGTCCCGGGCAGCTGGAGTGGACAACCTTGCAGCAGCTATGAAAGGAATCTGTCAAGACAACTGAGGCAAAGAGCCTACACCTGTGAATTCTCAGGGGTGTGGCCCCCTTCAGCCCTGGCATCAACAGTGAAGGGATCCACACAGCATTTACCTTCCTTGCGAAACTAAAACAAACCATTGTTTTCTTTCTCAGCTGTCCAGAGGCCTGCTGTTTGCTCTGGTTTGGCTCAAAGCCCTTTCAGACAGTCAGGAAAGTTATGAATGTGGATGCCCCCTACAATAGGCTAAATAATGGCCCTAAAAATTATCCAGGTCCTGATGCCTGGAACCTGTGAATGTTATCTGGCAAAAGAGACTTTGCACACGTGATTAAATTAAGGATGTTGAAATGGGGAGATAATCCTGGATTATCTGGTGGGTCCTAAATGTAATCATAAGGATCCTTAAAAGAGGGAGGCAGCCAGGCATGGTGGCTCATATCCGTAATCCCAGCGCTTTGGGAGGCCGAGGTGGGAGGATCATGATGTCAGGAGTTCAAGACCAGCCTGGCTAACATGGTGAAACCCCATCTCTACTAAAATTACAAAATTTAGCCAAATGTGGTGGTGGACACCCATAATCCAAGCTACTTGGGTGGTTGGGGCAGCAGAATCACTTGAACCAGGAGGCAGAGGTTGCAGTGAGCCGAGATGGTACCACTGCAACTCCAGCTTGGGCGACAGCACAAGACTGTCTCAAAAAAAAAAAAAAAAAAAAAAGGTCGGGGGAGTGGGAGGTAGAAGGAGACTGGACACAGAAGAGAGAAGACAATATGAAATTTGAAGATGCCACACTGCTGCTGGCTTTGAAGATGAAGGAAGGCCTCCCACCAGTCAAGAAATGCAGCTCTAGAAGCTGGAAAGGAGAAGCACAGGAAAATAAGTTCTCCCATAGAGCTTCTGGAGGGAGTGCAACCCTGATGATACCTTGATTTCATCCCAGTGAAACTGATTTCATCCCTCTGATCTCCAGAATGGAAAGAGAATAAACACGTGTTGTTTTAAGCCACTACACTTGTGGTCATCGGTCATAGCAGCCATAAGAAACTAATAGACCCCTACTTCCCACTCAGGTGGGCTGGCTGGTCCATGTCCTCTCTCACCCCAACAGGCTTCAGAACCACCAGAGGAGGATGGATGGGGAGTCCAGAGGCAGTTGGATGTTTCCTGCCTTCTTCAGGGCTCTCTCCTGGAACTTGGATGCAGTGTGGGAAGTTCCCCAGCAGGGAAAAGGAGCACCAACCTAGTCCTGGCTCCCTGGGAATGAGGAATCATGGGACAGGAACCCTGGGGAGTACCCTCCGAGTTCTCAGCCACCCAGGATGAACAGAGTCATGTTCAGGAGCAAAGAAAAACATCAGGATCCCAGTGGTGGCAGAGCCAGGTAGAAAGGTCTCATGCAGTGAGGAACGCAGGCTCTGATCATTCGTAGGAAGAGCAAAATGGCCCAGAACCAACACTCCCAGCCTTTGAAAGGGGCAAAGTGTCCAGGTTTGAAGACCACATACTACTCCTCCATGCACATGTCCTGACCCCACCCTGTGAATCCTCACTGGGACAGGCCGGGGAAGGGCCTGGGATGCCCATACCACAATTCTGTCACAGCTGCCCGTTTGTAAGCACCCACTGTGTGCCCCATGCTAAAATGACTGCCCCCATGGGCTGTTCTGAGCAACTTTATTGCTTTTCTTCTCTGATATTTGTGGATCGTTTCCTCACTTATTTCAGTTTTTGTTTTCCTCTCTTGACTGTCTCTGTGAGCTCCCTCAAAGACTGTGTGGAGGCAGGATACATTAATAAATCAACAAATGGTCAATCTATTTATTTATTTATCTGTTTTTTGAGACAGAGTCTTACTCTGTTGCCCAGGCTGGAGTGCAATGGCGAGACCTCAGCTCATTGCAACCTCCACCTCCTGGGTTGAAGTGATTCTCCTGCCTTAGCCTCCCGAGTAGCTGGGATTACAGGCATGTGCTAATTTTTGTATTTTTAGTAGTGACGGGGTTTCACCATGTTGGCCAGGCTGGTCTCGAACTACTGACCTCAAGTGATCTACCGCCTCGGCCTCCCAAAGTGTTGGAATTACAGGCGTGAGCCACCGAGCTCAGCCTAAATGGTCCATTTATTTAAAAACACTTCAGAAGAAGAAAATGTTAACATTCCTCACCCCTGGCCTCATCTCCACTGAATGAACTCAAGAGATGACAAAGAAATAAACTGGATTATATGCGTTCTGGTTCTCTACTACTGCTTAACAGATTACCTCTCAATTTAGTTTCAAGTAGCCATCTTATTTTGGTCAAGATATCATGGGATAGGAATTTGGGAAGGACTTGGCAGGACAGTTCTTGCTTGGAGTCTCTCATAAAATTTCACTGAGACATTAGCCAAGACTGCACTCAACTAAATGCTCGGCTGGGCTGGATGTCGAAGATGGCATCACTCACAGGGCTGGCAGTTAATGCTGGCTGGTGGCTGGGAAATCAGTCAGGCTCTCAGCTGGAACACCTACCTGTAGCTTTATATGGCTTGGGCTTCCTCACAACATGGTGGCCTCAGAGAATTGAGAGTTTTTATACTTGGCAGCTCAGAACTCTGAAAGTGAGAGACCTAATGTACAAGGTAAAAACTGCATTGCCTTTCAGAAAATAACTTTATCAAGATATGATTTACATACTATAAAATTCTCCCTTTTAAAGTATATAATTTTAGTATAGTCACAGAGTTGTGCAAATATCACCACTATCTACTTTCAGAATATATTTCTTTATCACTCAAAAGGGAACCACATACCCATTGCTAGTCACTCCCCATTTCTCTATTCCTCCAGCCCCTGGAAACCAATGGTTTCTTTTTTTCTGTCTCTATAGATTTGCCTATTCTGGATATTTCATATACATGCAATCATGTAACATGTGGCCTTTTGTTACTGACTTCTTTCACTTAACATATGCTTTCCCCAAACCAGCCACAGTGCTCATGAGAAACAAAATCATCACGTCTTAGAGGCTGGTTCCGTTTCTGCCATTTCCCTGCTCTGAAGCAGCGAAGCACAGACCAGCTGCCTACCCGGCTTCATTCATTCAGGTAACAAATATTCATGGATAGTCGCCTACATGACATGTAGTATTTTAGGGACGGAGGATGCCTTCCTGAACAAAAGCACAGAAATCCCTGTTCTTGTTGAGCTTCCACTTGAGTAGAGAGAAAGGAATGATGAATTAACATATTAAATCGTATGCTACAGGGTGATAAGTACAATAAGGTTCATCAATGTTGTAGTGTGTATCAGTACTTCATTCCTTTATTCCTTCCTTCATTTCTTCAGGCACCTGAATGGTGCACAATTTTTGAAAATTGTGGTGAAATACATAAAATGTATCATCTTAACAATTTTTAGGTGTCTGGTTTAGTAGTGTTAAGCGCACTCACACTGTTCTGCAACACATCTCCAGAACGCTTTTTTTTTTTTTTTTTTTTTTTAACTAAGGTTGGCCCAGAGAGAACAGAAACCACAGAAATGGGAGGAATGTCAAAGAATTTGTAGTTTTCAAACTATCACACAAATGAAGCATGGGCTCTCAAGACCCTGTTTGGGATTATCCTAAAAAGTATCTCAGGTACCTTTGGGGAAAATGTCTGGACCTTTCTGAGGCCAGCGGCCACCCATTTTCTCACCATAGTCGAGGTCTCGTCTTGCATCCTAGTCTGAGGCTGGTCTAGACATCCAAGTATGAGGCTGCAGCAGCAGCTCACAGCCTTCTGTACCAGGGGCAACGTGGGAGGCCTGGAGCTGCCGCTGACTCATGGTAGACCCTGGGCAATTCCGCTCTCTTTCCAGTGTGGTCACCTGTGCCTTCCTGGCCCCAACAATGCTGCAAGGATCCAGGAAGACAATAAGAGCCTTTGCAAACAGAGGGGAAAAGGTTACAGGGGGAATTGTCAATGTGGACTCAGCTCCACGCTGATATAAGAGAATTGGGCCCATCTAAATGCCCTAGGTGAGCAGTGAAAGCTATTTATGGCCCAGAGAGTGACAAGGGAGAGGGCTGCAGTGCAAAATGCTTGCCAAGATCTTGTCTCCCACTTGCCCCTCTTCTGTTTAAGTTTTCCTTAGACCTCACAACTCAAGACTGGGGCTTGCTGCAGAAACCCTCCTTTCTTTTTTTAAACCCCCTCTAAATGGTTTGTTTATTTACATGGTGAGTTGTCTCTCTCCCTGGGTCTGAGCTCAAGAGGCAGCGCTGTGCTATCTTTGTCCTTGGCTTCAAGGCCTCAGGGTGCCTTTGTTGCTCTTTCCCCATGGACACAGTCCACTCTGTCTGCACAGCCCCAGCTGGCTCCTGGGGTGTCCTCCCCTGGTGACCCTACTCAAAGCTGGTGCAGGCCCATTGCTCGACCCTCAGTTATCTCTCCTTTCTTTAGGTTCAGGCATTTGAGGTAGGGGTTGTGGGAGAGGCTGCTCTTCCTCCTGCTTCTCCATAAATTATTTTCTCTTTTCTCCCACAAACCAACCCCAAACAGCCACAATGCTCATGGGAAACAAAACCATCACATCTCAGAGGCTGTTTCTGTTTCTGCCGGTTCCCCCCTCTAAAGCAGTGAAGCACAGAATGGCTGCCTACCTGGTTTCATTCAATCATCCAGCAAATATCCATCAATGGTCTCCTACATGACATGCAGTATTTTAGGGACTGAGGATGCCTTCCTGAACCAAAACACAGAAATCCCTGTTCTAGTTGAGCCTCCATGTGAGTGGAGGGAAAGGAATGATGAATGAATGTATTACATCATACGCTACAGGGTGATAAGTGCGATAGGAGGAAGATAAAGCAGAGGAAGCAGAACAAGGCATACAAGGGAAATTGTGGTTTTAAATAGGGTGGGGGCTAGGTGCTCGTGACTCATGCCTGTAATCCCAGCACTTTGGGAGGCTGAGGTGGAAGGAGTTTGAGACCAGCCTGGGTAATACAGCAAGGCCTTGTCTATAAAAAAAATTGTTGGCCGGACGTGGTGGCTCAGGCCTATAATCCCAGCACTTTGGGAGGCTGAGGCAGGCGGATCACGAGGTCAGGAGATCGAAACCATCCTGGCTAGCATGATGAAACCCCCTCTCTACTGAAAAAAAAAAAATATAAAAAATTAGCCAGGCATAGTGGCAGGCACCTGTAGTTCCAGCTACTCGGGAGGCTGAGGCAGGAGAATGGCGTGAACCTGGGAGGTGGAGCTTGAAGTGAGCTGAGATCGCGCCACTGCACTCCAGCCTGGGCGACAGAGCGAGACTCCGTCTCAAAAAAAAAAAAAAATTGTTAAAAATTAGCTGGGCATGCTGTAGTACCAGCTACTCCGGAGGCTAAGGCAGGAGGATCACTTGAGGCCAGGAGTCCAGACTGCAGTGAGCTATCATTGCAACAATGCACTTCAGCCTGAGTGACAGAGCAAGATCCTGTCTCTAAAATAAATAAATAAATCGGGTGGTCAGAGTGGCCTAAGAAAGTGACATTTGGGAAAGAAAAAAGAAAAAAATGCAGCGAGAAAACATACATATTAAAAACCCATTGGTAGTTCCTTCTTATGCCGGAATAAATTTCTGACTTTAAACACGGCCTCCAGGTTGTTGGTGGCCTGGCTCCTGCTTCCTCCAGCCTTACCAGCACAAGATCCAGTAAACACTCGCCCCCACGACACGCACACCCACTGTCTCCACACAGGCCAACCTTGAATGTGCACGCTCCCCCTGTATCACACATATCCGATCCACAATGCTGCTCATGGCATAAATATAAAATAATAGAGTTATTGTTGGAGAGAAGATGGAAGGCTAGCTGATGGAGTTACAGGGAAAATATGCAAAGGTCCTGGCCATAATGTGTTCAACTCCACCCTCAGGCTCACTTATAACTGCAGATCAGCATGTGGAGGGCAGTTGCAGGTCATCCATTCCACCCCTCACTTTATGGATGGGGACATCAGGGTCCCAGAGATGGGTGGTGGCATCCTTGGGGATCACGCAGCCTTACCTGCACATCAAGACCCAACATTCTGCAGGAATTACATGTTGTGCATGTGGTCTTTTCGTGAGCCTCAAGTTCCTCTATTGAACCTCAGAAGGAGAAATGACTGGTTGGATTTCCGCTCTACCAACTGACTACAAAGGAGCCCAGGCTAAAGGGCCTCTCGATAATCTCTGTGATGCCCAAGGCAACGCCATCTTTCCTGATGGAGGATTCTGTCTCGGGGCTCTAGGTGTGCGCTGGAAAGACAACGACAGACTCTTGCTCCATGAAAGGAAGGGAGTCATGGCCTGTCAAAACACAGAGTCTGGAAAGAATCTCTTGCCATGGACCCAGGCTTGGGTGGCTGTGTTGTGATCTTACGATCTAGGATCCCATGATTTGCAACAAGCTCTCTGCCTGGGGGACAGGGAAGGGGTGTCTCTGGTGGTACAGTAAGAAATGGGGCATTTTAGGACTTCCGGGCTAAGTGTTGTAACCAAAACATCCATGAGGAAGTTGTAAGTAAGTGTAAAGGTCATCAGATTATGACAAAGTCAACAAAAACAGTCAAATGAATAAAGCTGTGTTGCAGATTCTTCAATGCAGGTGTGGGGAGTGGGGTGCAACGGAGCCCACTTATGTGAAGGTCAGATCATCTTACTCCTGTTTCCCATGCAAGGCCCAGAAAGGTAAAAAGCTACACCCAGAGCCCTCCCCAGCTCTTGGAACCCAGATGCTTCAGAGATACCCTTAGCCCTTCTCCCCAGTGCTTCCCCATGTTCCAGTAAATGACAACAGCAGCAGCTCTCCCTCCCCAGCCCCATCACAGTGTCACGGCCCATGTTCTCTCCCTGAAGCTGTTCTAATCCCCGACTGCTCCCAGCCCCCATTAGCTTTCAGACTGAGGATCTTAAAAGCTGTGTGGATCATGAGGTCAGGAGATCGAGATCATCCTGGCTAACACGGAGAAATCCCGTCTCTACTAAAAAAATACAAAAAAATTAGCCGGGCATGGTGGCGGGTGCCTGTAGTCCCAGCTATTTGGGAGGCTGAGGCAGAAGAATGGTGTGAACCCGGAAGGTGGAGCTTACAGTGAGCCGAGGTCACTGCAGCCTGGGGCAACAGAGCAAGACTCTGTCTCAAAAAAAAAAAAAAAAAAAAAGCTGTCTGGGCCTAGTGAGGTGACTCACGCCTGTAATCCCAGCACTCTGGGAGGCCAAGACAGGCAGATCACGAGGTCAGCTGTTCAAGACCAGCCTGACCAATATGGTGAAACCCTGTCTCTACTAAAAATACAAAAATTAGCCAGGCATGGTGGCACGCACCTGTAGTCCCAGCTACTCAGGAGGCTGAGGCAGGAGAATCGCTTGAACCCAGGGGGTGGAGGTTGCAGTGAGCCAAGATTGCACCACTGCACTCCAGCCTGGGTGACAGAGCGAGACTCTGTCAAAAAAAAAATGCTGTGTGACCCTGAGAATTCTACCATTTACTGAACAAGCTCCCACTGCCAGGTTACATGCTGAGAATTTAACATGTATGTTTTCATTTAATCCCTGTGACATAGATTTTATTATTATTTTCATTTTATTTACCAGAAAACTGAGGTTCAGAAATGTAAGCTATTTGCCTATGGTCTTAAAGTCAATAGTTGATGGATACGGATATGAACTGAGGTCAGCTCCAGGCTCAAGGTCTCTGCTAACACTGTCCTTAGCAAGGTTTCTCTGAAGAGCCTCTTTACTCACAGGCTGATCGGCAAAGGTTTCCTAAATATGGTTAAGAATCAATAACCATTAAAAATCCCTCACCCTACAAGAAACCCCAACAAAAAACTGCAGCAGTGAAATTAACAAGCAATACACAGAAATGGAAGTACCGATAAGAAAAATAGTTTACCACCCTAGTAATCAAAGAAAAACAAAATTACATGTGTGTATTCCTTTTGGTTTATCAGATTGGAAAATTTTTTTTTAAAAGAAAAATATAATTATCTTGTAATGACTGCATTAAAAATCTAGGGCATAATTGACTTAATTTACTCCAAATTTGTTGCTACTGTGTTCATAGCACGGACTTTTTCCATTTTCAACTCAACATGTTACGCTTGGGGTAGTTTATTACAATGAACAATAAGCATTCTCATAATTGCCAAGATAAGCCAAGTGCAAAACAGCAAGGGCGGAGACAGAAGGCAGCAGGTGGCCCCAACCTTTCGCGACTCCGGGAACGCCAAGCCTCTGCCCTTAGGAACCTGGGGCGCGGCACGTGGGTCCGGGCCAGGGGTCGCGCCTGAGGCCGCCGACGTGGGGCGCGCGTGGGGACCACAACTCCCAGGCGCCCGCGCGCCGCCTCGCCCGGACCATGTGATCCGCGCGGCGCGGGTCGCGATCACGGCGGTGGCGGCGGCGGCTGAACTGACTCGGAGCGAGGAGACCCGAGCAAGGAGACCCGAGCGAGCAGACGCGGCCCTAACGCCCGCCCCGCGCGCTCACCATGGCGGTAAGTTCCGGGCGCTAGGGAGAGGAGGGGACGCGCGTGGGCGGCTGGGGCGGGGTCTCCTGGAGCTGCCATCTGGGCACCCCGAATCCTCTCTGTCGCTGGCCCGGGGCTAGTGAGGGGTGTGTTGGCAGCATTGCCAACAGCCGGAACAGGGTTGGGGGGACGCGGCAGGTACAGGTTGCCGTGGCTTTGTGGTTTTCCTCTCTATTTGTCCTCCTGCTGGGAGGCAGTCCGGCTAGGCGAGCAGTTACCGAGGGCCCGCGGTGGCACGGCTTGAGAGTGGGGGCGCGGTGGCTGAAGACAGCTGGGTCCGGGGTCCCCAGTCCCGGACCTCTGGCCGGCGCCCCAGGGCGGAGGGCAGCGCCTTGGAAGATTCCAGGTAGGCTTCCACGAAAGGGAAAGCCTCGGCGCATTTCAGCCCGCAGCCCGGCGCGCACACTGCTCTTGTTAAGTTTGTAGCCTGATTCTTTGGGGAATAAAACAGACCCAGCTCCTTTCCAGCTTCCCTGCACTTTCAGTCAGAAAACAGCGTTTCGGACAAGCTGTTTTTCTTGGTAGGGTTCACCTGGGCTGGAGAGAACGACAGCTTGCAAGACTCGTTCGTCTTTGAAGAAGTCATATCATTTTTTTCATCCCATGAAGAATGTCATAGAATTGAAGATACAGGAAGCCCAGCCTGGGCAACATAGCTAGACCCCGTCTCTACAAAAATTAGCCACAAGTGGTGGCAGGCGCCTGTAATCCTAGCTACTCGGGAGGCTGAGGCAGGAGGATGAGGATAATTGCTTGAGCCCCGAAGTTCTAGGCTGTAGTGAGCCATGACCTTCAGCCTGGGCAACAGAACAAGACGTTCCCAAACAAACAAACAAACAACACACAAAACAAAAAACAAAAAAGATATAGGAAGTCTATATAGGCCGTTTAGTCAAATGATCAACTGTCCTTTAAAAAGGGAAATAGATGGAAAGCACTTGCAAAAGTTCCCCAGCCAGTCAGCCTAGCACTGGGACCTTCATCTCCTTCCCAACCCTTGTTTACAAAAAAGGAAGCTTTTCTCAAAGTGTAAGTAACCTCAAATGAAAAAATAAAGAAGAAAACAAGTTCCAGGGATTGCTCCCTCCTTCACCACAGCCTTGTCCTGAAAAAAGCACAAATCAGTTAAACTGTCAGAGGCCAAGATTCATCCCAAGGAGGAAAACAAGATTGGGGCCCTGCCCCCTGCCTATCTGACCACAAAGTCCTTTAATTGAAAACTGTAGCCCAGATCGCTTCTCTCAAGTCAGGGTGTGCTGATTTCCATCTTTTCCTCTAGCAAAAAGGCAAAAGTAGAAAGGGTTGAGTGACAGGTGAGTCTTTGTCCCTCCGGGGCTTTGGACTCCGTGGGTACTTCCAGTTCTGAACATACCATACAGTTCATCTTCCCAGCTGTCTCCTGCATCTCTGACTTCAGAACTGTCCTAGCCAACTGCTCTCTGGCCAGGGCAGGTGTCTCTCAGACAGCTTAGTCCCCAGCACCCCCAGGGAGCCTCCACTGTGCCTCTCTTTCTGACCTACAACCTGTTGTAATTACTTGCTCACTTAAATGTCCCCCATCATAGACAGGTAGCTCCCTAAAGGCCAAAGACTTGTCCCATTCATCTCTGTATCGCAAGGGTCTGCACAGCCCTAGCACAACAAAAAGAAATCTTTCAAATTACTCTTACTGTTCCGTGGGGGTTCAGGTCTATGGCAAAACATGTCTGGGCTGTTTTGGGCTCCTAAGGTAACTGGCCCAGGCCCAAGGATGATAGAAGGAAACCAGTTGTGGCAACTCCCTGACTGATTAATTAGCCACTAGGGACATTCCATTCATGCCATCTGCTTTACCAAATAGACTCAGAGAAGGGGTGATCCACGGGCGTCACCCCTACCTCCACCTGGCAGAGATGGTGCTAGAGGCTTCTGCTGAGGATGAGGCCATCTCCAGTGTAAATGGAGTTTCACAGTATTGTTCGTACCTGTTTGCTTTTGTATATCAATCTTGTGTAAACATTTTGCTATGTCAACAAATGTTTTTTGAAAGCCTAACAGGAGAGATCTCTGAGCAGTAGGACTCAAAATGATTTTTTACTTTCTTTTTGGTACTCTGTCAGCTTTTTACATTGAGCTAGTGCCATTGGGTTGGGGGAGGGGGGCGGATGTAAAAGCTATTATTATTTTTAAACTCTTCAACATTTTTTAAACTCTTCAACATGATTTTTATCATGTTGTGATGTGACCGCCTAGATTTCCATTTTGAGGCTCTCATATAATTTACTTGACCAGTCCCTGTTGGTTGATAGGAGACCATCATGGTTCTTATGATTTCTCAAAGTGTGACCCCCACAAACACCTGTCCCAGAAACACCCAGAGTACTTGTTGTACACTAAGGTTTGAGAACCAGTACAGGCTTTCCAGAAAGATCTCTGGCTCTGGGCACCTGATTGCTGAGTGACCGTGGGGAGATAAGTGGGCCTTTCTGTGCCTTCCTTGTTAATTTAAAGAGGTTAATAATAGCAGGCACCTGCAGAGATGTCACAGGGCGTGAGGCATAAAAAATGGAAGGTGAACACGGTGCAGGCACATGCAGGCCCTCAGGAGACACGGAGCTGTCTGGCTGTTCTCTCCAATCAGATGCTTTCACATTTCTTTCTCTGTCCTGCAGCTCCACCATCTCCAGTGAGCCCAGTCCCTGGGTAGGCGCAGGCAGGGGTTGGTGACACAAGTCAGACCCCTTTTGGCACTGAAAGGCATGTTAGCTGTGTGTAGGGAGTAGAACAGCCAGGTTAGTCCCAGGTCTCTACCAAACCCAAAGCTGCAGTGTCCAAATCTGAGAGGAGATGCATAGATGTGGTGCCCCGTCCAACCTGGAAACAGAGGCACACCCACTGTTTTTTTTGTTTTGTTTTGTTTTTTTGTTTTTTGTTTTTTTGAGACAGAGTCTTGTTCTATTACCCAGGCTGCAGTGCAGTGGCACGATCTTGGCTCACTGCAACCTCCACCTCCTGGGCTCAAGTGATCCTCCAACCTCAGCACCTCCCAAGTAGCTGGGACTACAGGCACATGCCACCACGCCCAACTAATCTTTGTATTTTTTATAGAGACTGGGTTTTGCCATGTTGCCCAGGCTAGCACTTTTTTCTTTTACAAGGTTTCAGGAAAACAGTAGATAGAGCTCAAGATGGGAGCCTGTGAAAGTGAGGCCAAACCAAAGGAAAGGGTTCCTAGAGTCCTATCCTTATCTTACAGACGAAGAGACTGGGGTCCACAGGGGGCTTTCTGTGTGTCTGCAGCTCAAGGCCACGCAACTGGTTCCTGGCAGAGCTGGGAGGCAGATCCAGGCAGTGCAGCTTTAGAAACCGTGTCCCTAACCATAGCCTTGCTGCCTCTGTTCAAACTGCAACCAAGCGAACTGAGCCTCAGAATCTCCTCAAGGGGGCTGGTTAATATCTATGTCTTCCCTGCCTCCTGTGGCTCTGCCCCTGGACTCTAATTAGGGGCCTGAGGAGGCCCAGGAATCTGCACTTTTAATAAGGCCCTGGAGTCTAAGCAGCTGCTGCTATCCCTCTACACTAAGCCACTTGCCAGTGTGTGTGGAGCTCATGACTGGCCTGTGGTTTCCCAGTGATTCACCCGGGACTGACTGCCTCTGCGGATATGGCTATAACAGCATCGTCATCCACACCTGTGATCCACTCCAGTGTCCTCCCTCCCACCCTATCCTCTTTGCCTTTTCATCCTGTTGTACCACTGTTGTCCCTGGGCTCTGGTCTTACTCTCCCATCCCCAGACTGGTCCTTGTTTGTTTCCTTTATTTAAGGTGTACTCTTCACCTTTCTCAGGAAATACGGGCCAGCTACTGGCTGAGCATCCTTGAGGGGCTAAGCATGACTATCCTAATTGCACAGAGACTTTTTCTCATACATTCCTTCCCCTCCCCAATTTCTTCCCATATTTTGTTCCAAAGTGGCCATATCAGCTTCTTCTGCTATTTGCATATCTTCCTGAAATGTTAAAACAACCAAAAGACAGCACAGCCCTCCTCTCTGTCTAGTATTGCACAAGAAAGTGGGCTCTTCTCTGTGATGTAGCATCTGTTTTCCTCTTGCCAAATGAGGGCCTGGTAAGAAGACCCAGGATCCAGTCCTGATGCTGCCACCAACTCACAATGTGACCCTGGGCATGTCACAACTGCCCCTTGGACTTCTGGTGCTGCTCTGAGAAGCTGCATTGAGAGTAGTTAGGAGCACAGAATCTGAAGCCAGCCCACCCAGGCAAAATTCTAGCTAGCAACTTGGCAAGCTACCTAACTTCTCTCTGCCTTAGTATTCTCATCTATGAAATGGAGCTAAGAATAATCATCCCCTCCCCTTGAAATTAAGTGAGTTAAGACATACAACTTTTTAAAATTATACTTTAAGTTCCAGGGTACATGTGCACAACGTGCAGTTTTGTTACATATGTATACATGTGCCATGTTGGTGTGCTGCACCCATTAACTCGTCATTTACATTAGGTATATCTCCTAATGCTATCCCTCCCCCTTCCCTCCTCCCCACAATAGGCCCCGGTGTGTGATGTTCCCCTTCCTGTGTCCAAGTGATCTCATTGTTCAATTCCCACCTATGAAGACATATAACATTTTTAGAAGAGTGCCTGGCACAGAATAATTAGTAAGTGTCATTTCCTTCCCAAGTATGAAAAAAGACAGTTGCTCTAGATTAGTACTTCCTAGAGGATAGTCTATGAGATTCTCTCCCAGAGGACACTCAGCAAGAAAAAAGGGAGGAGAGAGTTACAGGCTTTCAGAGGTACAGGCTTCTGGCAGTGCAGAAAGCTGTTAAACCTTTTGTCCAATTCCAGTCTCTCCCAAACTCCCTTGACCACAGAATCCATTTTCCCCAGTATCCTGTGCTTCTCCCATGGAACACTTCTGAGAAACACCCCTCCAGCTTTGACATGTATGGGGAAAAAAAGGCACTGGGGTTATTGAGCCCTTACTGTGTGTCACTTTGTGTGGATGGCTTTGCAGAGTTTTCCCCCAGCTCCCCTCGGAGGGAACTGAGACCAGAGAGAGGCTGTGGCTAACAAATCTGTTTTGTTCCAAATCCTAGACGCAGTCTACTATTATTTACTATCTCCTTTGGTCCTAAATATTGAGAGGGGGAGGATTGGAGACGACTAGAACATGCAAGGCCCGTGGTTCAGGGCTGTCATCTGCAAGCAGAAGTTTGTGGCTCTGGTTTCCGGGAGGTTACGGGATACCCACATGGCACAGCTTCCTGACAAAATGGCAGCTAATCAAATCTGCCTATCCTTCCACCCCCCACTGACGTTTGCCTCTACCGGAACTCCTTTTCTGTAAGAACTGATGGCCTCCACAGCCTTCACAAGAACCCAGTCTCAGTGGGTTCATATCTTCCTCCCTTGAACACAAACTAAGAGTAATCACGCTTCTAAGGAAGTCGGGCAAATCCCTTTCTCTCTCTGTATTCATTTCCCTCATCTGGAAATGAGAGGCGATGGAGAGGGACTGAAGTTGGGCCAAATCAGCATTTTTCAAACTGAGTTTCAGCAGAGCTTAGATTTCTCTCCCCTCTTCATCCTGAGCCTTATGTTTTATATCACAGAATTACAAGAAAGATTTAAATTGGCTAGTGTTCCCTGGAAAAAAAAGTTGAAAGCCATGGGACTAAAAACTCTGAGGATACTTCTATGTAGTGCTGACATTCAAGGATTCTAATATTTGGCCATTGTCTTAGAAGGCAAAGGCTTCCACGAGCTGATTACAACTCAGCCAGGATCTCCTTAGCTGGGTAACACTGACAGTGTTTGCCGAACTGCTTGTGCTGGCTGAGAAGGGCTTACCTGGGGACCAGAGGCTGCCTTCCCTTCCCTGAGAGGGTGAACTAACTGATAGATCTGTTGGGTCCTCATCTTTCCAAACAGTCATTAAGCCTGGTGTGGGCGTCTAAATTTACCATCCAGCTCCCACCGTACCCTCTTCTCTTGGAGACTGGGAGGAAGCACCGTGTCCTGGAATGTCCAGGGCTCTGGAATCCAGCTAGACACAGGTTTGAATCCCAGCTCTGCCAACTTACTAGCTTTGGGACCACCAGCAAATTACTTCTCTAAGGCTAGTTTCCCTAGCTTTCCTTCCTATAAAATGGGCCTAACTGTCCCTGTCACACAGAGGACTGTTGTGACAATGAAATGAGATGATGTAGAAAAAGCCCTTGATGCCACCCTGAACAAAGCGTGGAGCAAGCACCCTTTGAAAAGGCGTCTGACAGGCACTGCATGGTCACTGCTTTTACCTGCAGTCTTTCCTGTAAGGCTGTGAACTCACCAGGGTCAGATACATTAATCTGCCTCCAAAATGCCGGGCACACGAACTGGGCTCAGCAAATGTATAGTGAATGAGTGGACAGATGTGGAGTACAGTGAAGACAGCTGCCTCTGGGCCCCTTGACAATAAACACTGTGGGATCTGTCTAGACTCCGCAGAACAAAGAGGACTCTAGGTTCCCATCACACGGGAGCCCGTCTCAGAGCTGCAGTAGAATGGCTAGGGCCCCGGGGGTAAGAGGAGGCAGTTGCACCTGCACTTGGAAGGCATGGAGGGGACATCCCCACATAGTCTGAGGACACTGTCACATCCCGAGCCAGTTGGCCCAGTGAGGATGGGCACTCCCACACCTCTATTCTCATATGGAGCAGGGCCAGCTCAATTATAGCTCTGCTGCTGACCCTCCTGGGCAAGTCTCAGCTCTTTATGGCCTCAGTTGGCCCTGATGACTTCTGATGGCCCTTTCGACACTTCCAAAGACTCCATTTTTCTGGACTCCCAGAGGAGGCGCTGGAGAGCATTAAGGACCATGACTTCCACTGCCCCGCGCCCCATGATGCCGATTCCCTTCTCTTTCAGATGCATTTCATCTTCTCAGATACGGTGGTGCTTCTGTTTGATTTCTGGAGTGTCCACAGTCCTGCTGGTAAGAATTGGGAAGCTCAAACTTGTAGCTTGGAAAGCCTTGTAGCACGAGGCAAGGGAGAATCCGGGTTCTCTTGATTCTCGGTGGGCATTTAAGTGAGGCTGATTCCTCTGGCATAAACACTGAGCAGGAACTTCACATTTATAATTCCATTTGCAACCACTCCCTTTCAGATCGCAAAGGGCTCCATTATCTTACTGATCCTCACACAGGCCGAGAGAGGCAGGGAGGCAGCTTTTCTCTCTGTTACAGGGGAAGAAACTAAAGCCCAGAGACAAGAAGAGAGACTCATGCAGGGTCACACAGTAAGTATGCATCAGAGCCACAACTAGATCAAGGCTTCCGGGTGCCACTTGGCACCTTCCTTATCCAGCGTTCATTGTTCTGCACCAGTTCAGAAGTCCACAGCAGCTGCTGGAGATGAGACACCAGTTTGAAAGGGAAGAATATTCCTTTGATTTGAAAAGGCAGAGTTTGTCACTAATTCATGAAAAGGTTATTTTTCAAGTTAAATAACTGCATCTTAAAAATAGACTGGAAACAGCCCAAATGCCCGTTATTGGGGGTGCAGATTAAATAAAGTATGGTCATCCCTACAATGGGCTACCATTTCTTGTTATCTATTGCTAAATAAACAGTGGCTTACAACAAGTCATTTTATCATTCTCTCTCAAGGTGCTATGAGTTGACTGGACCCAGCTGAGTGGTCCTCACTGAAGGTCTCTCATGCAGTATAGTCAGACCGTGGCTGGAAGTAGGGTCATTTGGAAGAGTTCCTCACTCTCATGCCAAGTGGCTGATACTGGTTGTTAGCTAGGACCTCAGCTGGAGTTGCTGGCTGAACACCTACGTGTGGCATCTCCTATGGCTTGGGCTTCCTCATGGCAGAGTGGCTAGATTCCAAGATCGAGTGTCGCAAGAGAACAAGGTAGAAGTATGTGGAATTTTCAAGACCTAGCCTTGGAAATCAGATAGCATTACTTCTGCCTTCTTTGGCTGAAGCAGTCACGAAGGTCTTCCTAGGCTAAAGGAGAGGGAACAAACATGGACCCCACTGCTTGATGGCAAGAATGTTGACATCATAAGAAGGGGATGTGGGGTTGGATATATTGGAGTGGCTGTCTTTGTAAAATATAATCTATCACAGATACGATGAAGCCACTGGGGAAAAGGTAAATCTGTGTGAACTGAGGTAAAACTGGATGATAAAGTCAAATGCAAAGGAGTATGTGTAGATAGGATGCTGTCATTTGGACAAACAGAGGCTGATATATACATTGAGCAACAGAGGTTGCTCTGAGGAGGAGAATTGGGGTGAAGGGAGATTGGGGTGGGAAGAAAACTGATTTTTCTTTTTTTTTTAAATGGAGTCTCTGTCGCCCAGGCTGGCATGCAGTGGCGCGATCTTGGCTTACTGCAACCTCTACCTCCCAGGTTCAAGCAATTCTCTTGCCTCAGCCTCCCGAGTAGCTGGGACTACAGGCATGCACCACAATGCCCAGCTAATATTTTTGTATTTTCAGTAGGGATGGGGTTTCACCATGTTGGCCAGGCTGGTCTCAAACTCCTGACCTCAAGTGATCCACCCGCCTCGGCCTCCCAAAGTGCTGGGATTACAGATATGAGCTACCACACCTGGCCTGAATTTTCACTGTATTCTTTTTTGCACTGTTTGAAGTTTCACCATGTACATGAAATTACCTATAATTTTATATTTTAAAAACCTGCATCTATCAGATGATTTCCTCCGGGGAGCCTTTGGGAAAAAAACCCCGACTGTTTTTCCTTTTCTTACACTCAACACACTTCTGTGACCAGATGTGTAGGCTTTCCCTCAGTGACCAATTTTCTGATACCAGCTGGGTGTCCTACAACTCAGTTCAAATCTGACACTAACCAGAGTTACTGCAGATCCCACAGGTTAAGGGCACAGTCCCACAAGGCTGCCCCCTGCTTCAGGCACCAATCGCAAGTCCCAGCTTGTCTCCCGTACTTCTGGCCAACTGACTATACATCGGGGTTCCCATAACGCCTTCGTTGGGGTCAATTATTTGCTAGAATGGTTCACAACACTCAAGGAAACACTTAAAAAGAGTACAAATGGGCCAGGTGCGGTGGCTCATGCCTGTAATCCCAGCACTTTGGGAGGCCAAGGCGAGTGGATCACCTGAGGTTAGGAGTTCAAGACCAGCCTGACTAACATGGTGAAATCCCGTCTCTACTAAAAATACAAAAAAATTAGCCAGGCCTGGTGGGGGGTGCCTGTAATCCCAGCTACTTGGGAGGCTGAGGCAAGAGAATTGTTTGAACCCAGGAGGCAGAGGTTGCAGTGAGCCAAGATTGCGCCACTGCACTCCAGCCTGGGCAACAGAGCGAGACTCCATCTCGAAAAAAATAAAAAGTACAATGAATAGCTGGGAGGAAAAGATGCATGGAGCAAGGCATGTAGGAAGGGGTTCAGAGCCTCCAGGCCCTCCCTGGGCTTGCCACCTTCCAGGTACCCCCATGTGTTCAGCAGCTGGAAGCTTTTCAAATCCTGTCCTTTTAAAGAAATTATTCATATATAATAGTTGTACATGTTTTGGGGTACATGGGATATACAATATGCAATGATCAAATCAGGGTAACTGGGGTGTTCATCATCTCAAACATTTATCTTTGTGTTGGAAACATTACAATTCTATTTTGAAATATACAATAAATTATAGTTAACTATAATTTCCCTACTGTACTGTTGAATACAACAACTTATTCCTTCTAACTGCATTCTTTTGGGTTTCTATGGAGTCTTCATATAGAGGCATGATTGATGACCTCACTGGCCACTGGTGATCAATTCAGCCTTCAGTCCCTCTCTCCTTCCAGAGGTAGGAAGTGGGCTGAAAGTGCCAACCTCCAAGCACAAGGTTGGCTCCCCTGGCAACCAGCCCCCATCCAGAGCCCATCCAGGAGCCTCAGCCATCAGTCATCTCATTAGCATATAAAAAGACACCACTTCAGAGTTTCCAAGGGCTCTAGAAGTCGTGTGCCAGGAAACCAGGGCAGAAACAGGATATATCTCTCTTATTATGTTGCAGAGTCCAGTAAAATACTTTAGCTGGACCGCTTATTATCCCTCTTAGTGAAACGAAAGTAGTAATTAACAGTTATATTTTACACAGCAGCTCTAATAAGCACTTGATATTTTCTGTAAAATAATTTATTGGGTTTTTCCCCTAATATAAAAGTAATATATATAAAAGAAACCTTAGAAAGTTAGGCAAGAATATAAAAACCATCTGTATCCTACTTTGCTGAGATAACTATTACTCTTGTGCTGTTTATCTTTCCTTCCAGACGTTTTTTGCATACTTACATATAAACAGGACCTTGCAGTACTCATCCCTTAACAAGAAGTCACAACAGATTTGTGCAGCCTGCCAGGGGAGTGGCTGGGGTGATAGTACATGGCTTCTTCAGTCTCAGCCCCTGGCTTTTTCAGGCGCTTCTCTTCCTTCTCTCAAAGCCACACTCCAGTAGGCCAATCCTGCTAAGAAAGGTCTGGTGAAGACAGTGAAGAAGTTCAGAGCTCAGCAAGGGTGGGGAAGAAGATGCAAGAGAGAGGTGGATGGAGTGGATTCCATGAACAGGCGGAGGTGCTGGAAGGGAAACAGTGCTGGCCAGGCCAGGTCTCCACAACTCTGCCTCCTTTGACAGGCATGGCCCTTTCGGTGTTGGTGCTCCTGCTCCTGGCTGTACTGTATGAAGGCATCAAGGTTGGCAAAGCCAAGCTGCTCCACCAGGTGCTGGTGAACCTGCCTACCTCTATCAGCCAGCAGACCATCGCAGAGACAGACGGAGACTCTGCAGGCTCAGATGCATCCCCTGTTGGCAGAACCCACCACAGGTACAGGCAGTGGGTATGGGAAAGGGGCAGAGGCCTCACATTCGCCCTGAGAGACAGGCTGGCCTGGACAGCATTAGCCCCACTTCACAGAGGGGACAGCAAGGCCCAGGGAAGGACCAGGACTTGCCAACAAGTGGTTATAAATAGCCAAGTCAACTAGAGCTTATGTCTCCTGATGCCCAGGCCAAAGCACTCTCTGTGAACAGCCACTTGAAAGGCTCAGAAGGCTTTCTTTAGGGAACTGTGATCTTCAGATGCAGGTCCCTATCTAGCAACAGGGGTGGCCACCCACCCTCCCCCAAATCTCACCAGTTCCATGGGTCACTAGGCTCCCATATCCAGGAGGCGATCTGCAGCTGTCCTGAAGCAATGTATCCCACTTGGTGGGAGGAGGAAGACAAGCTCTCCTCTCCTCCCTTCCCACTCAAATCAGGCAACCATTTAGGGTCCCTGTTCTGCCCTTTGTCCAGCCCCAGCCCCACCTGTGCTTAATAAGCCTGCCCACTCCATCACTAGCCACCCTACATGGGTGTCTCAGATCTTCACAACTGTACTGCAAGGGAGGTATTCTCATTCCTGTTTTACGATAAGGAATCTTGAGTTCAGAGAGGTTAAGACATCTGTCTAGGCCACTTTTAGTAAGTGGCAGGACTAGGAACTGATATGTCACCTAAGTCCATGCTTTTTCTTTCCATTGTCATACTGCCTCCCAAAGTAGATTCATGGGGAAAATATGCCTTACTGATGATTTTCTTATTCCTTATCCGAAAGACAGATTATAGATACCTTCATTTTCCCCTTTGTCTAGGATGCCAGGAAGCTCGGCACCAAATGTAGTGAAGATATGTCTCTTTAAAAAGAAATCTCTTGAGTTTTTTCTGGGGGTGGGGTGGGGGGCAGAAAGAAATCTCTCCTGGGTTAAGCATATAAGTTATAAATAATCAGGTCACATAACTCAACAGCTTTCTACTCCCTGATATCAACTCCCAGCTTCCTCATTACCAGCTCATTACCAGGATTAACTTGCTTCTCCTTTTTATCTAGGTGGTATTTGTGTCACTTTGGCCAGTCTCTAATCCATGTCATCCAGGTGGTCATCGGCTACTTCATCATGCTGGCCGTAATGTCCTACAACACCTGGATTTTCCTTGGTGTGGTCCTGGGCTCCGCTGTGGGCTACTACCTAGCTTACCCACTTCTCAGCACAGCTTAGCTGGTGAGGAATGTGCAGGCACTGAGGCTGGAGGGACACAGGGACCCCTCTTCCATACACTATACTTCCAACTGCCCTTTCTTCTGATGGCTATTCCTCCACCTTATTCCCAGCCCCTGGAAACTTTGAGCTGAAGCCAGCACTTGCTCCCTGGAGTTTGGAGGCCATTGTATCAACCTTCCTTCTCAGCCAGCCTGCACAGGGCCCAGGCCTGGTCTTGTGTCTTAAGATGGCTGCTGTGACCAAAGGGAGAAGGGAGAGAACAGGGGTGGCAGGGTTACTGAGCCCATGACAATGCATTTCTGTGACTCAAACCAGGAATTTCCAAAGATTTCAAGCCAGGGAGAAGGGTTCTTGGTGATGCAGGGCATGGAACCTTGACACCCTCAGCTCTCCTGCTTTGTGCCTTATCTACAGGAGCATCGCCCATTGGGCTTCCTGACCTCTTCTGTCTTTGAGGGACAGAGACCAAGCAAGATCTTTTTTCTCACCTTTCTGCCTTTGGAACACACGAAGATCATCTCTTCTATGGATCATGTTGACAAACTTTATTTTTCCCATTGAACTCCTCGTTGGCAATTTTGCACATTCATACAAACAAAATTTAATGAAATTATTTCATTTTATTCATGATGGATGGCAGCAACTGCTGAGACCTACTTCCCTTTCTTTGGGGAAGAATAAGTGACAGCTGATTAAAGACAGAGACACAGGACTGCTCTCAGGCTCCTGGTTTATTCTCTGATAGACTGAGCTCCTTCCACCAGAAGGCACTGCCTGCAGGAAGAAGATCATCTGATGGCCGTGCATGTCTGGGAAGCTCTTCATGGCCTTAATGCCCTTCTTTATCCTCATCTTTCCTCTATGCAAAACAAAAAACTGCATCTAATAATGTTCAATACTTCATGTTCTCTATTTATTACTTACTGCTTACTCGTAATGATCTGGTGGGGAAACATGATTCATTCACTTAAAATATTGATTAAGCCATGGCAGGTACTGACTGAAGATGCAATCCAACCAAAGCCATTACATTTTTTAAGTTAGATGGGACTCTCTGGATAGTTGAACCTCTTCACTTTATAAAAAAGGAAAGAGAAAAATCACTGCTGTATACTAAATACCTCACAGACTAGATGAAAAGATGGTTGTAAGCTTTGGGAATTAAAAACAAATACATTTTAGTAAATACATATTTTTAAATAGTCTATGACTGTTCTGTTCTCCTCATTCCAACAGAAAGCACCTGAACCCTTATAACAACTGCAGAGGGTGAGTGGGGCTAATAGAGCTGGTAGTGCTCTTTATAAGCCTGTCTGAGAACAGAGTCCATCCACCTGCTACAAAGACAACTCTGCTCAGGGAAACCCAGCCCTGAAATGCTGCACCCAGGTAGACACCCCAGAATGCCAACTGAGGCAAGTCGTTCTTCATTCATATAACAAGTATTAATTGAGTACATGCTATAAGAAAAGTAACTGTCACACAGACTATAAACACCTGTGTTGGCACAATTATTTAGCATCTTCTCTACCTGTGGGCAGAAGCAAATATAATAGCCACTAGTTAATATATAATAAGAAATAACTGCCTTAGAAAGTAGAGTATGTCACACCTTTAGGATTGATCAGGGCATTCCCCCATGTTTGCAGGGAATTGGAAAGCTGCCTGGTGTCTCAATAAGTTTAAGATTTTGTAGAGCAGGTGTGTTCTCACTGATGGAGTGTCAACAGTCCATCTCGTAAGTCCTGACCAGCTAATGCCTGCCCCCGTGCCGTGGTACTGCAGAGATGGGCATCTCCATAGATAATTGGCAAACTCTTCAGTTTGACAATCTCTTTAAATGTGGTTAGACACTTGCAGTTTTTATAGAATAGAGGACTTAATTTTTTTTTTTTCTTTTTAAGAATCTATGCTTTAGAGGCCGGGTGTGGTGGCTTACACCTGTAATCTCAACACTTTGGGAGGGCGAGGCAGGAGGATCACTTGAGGCCAGGAGTTCAAGACCAGCCTGGCCAACATGGTGAAACCCTATCTGTATTAGAAACACAAAAGTTAGCTAGGCGTGGTGGCAGGCACCTGCAATCCCAGCTACTCAGGAGGCTGAGGCAGGAGAATCACTTGAACCTGGGAGGTGGAGGTTGCAGTGAACCGAGATCATGCCACTGCACTCCAGCCTGGGTGACAGAGCGAGACTCCATCTCAAAAAAAAAAAAAAAAAAAATATATATATATATATATGTGTGCTTTAGAAACAGTGATTATATGGGTAGACCTAGTAGGCAGTCCATTGCTTCACTCTTCAGAGCCCAGTCACAAAAGGTGATGTTTTTCCTAAATTCCTAATTAAAATTTTTTTTAAATTTAACAAATATCTGGCCGGGTGCAGTGGCTCATGCCTGTAATCCCAGCACTTTGGGAGGCAGAGGTGGGCAGATCACGAGGTCAGGAGATCAAGACCAACCTGGCTAACACGGTGAAACCCCGTCTCTACTAAAAATACAAAAAATTAGCCGGGCATGGTGGTGGGCGCCTGTAGTCCCAGCTACTCGGGAGGCTGAGGCAGGAGAATGGCGTGAACCCAGGGGGGCGGAGCTTGCAGTGAGCCGAGATGGCGCCACTGCACTCCAGTCTGGGTGACAGAGTAAGACTCTGACTCAAAAACAAACAAATATCTATATAGTGCTTATTCTTTGTTAGGCAGTCTTCTAAGCACTTTGCAAAAATTAACTCATTTAATCTTCATGACAAGGCAGAAACTATTTCTGTCCTCATCTTAGAAATGAGAAGCTCAGGCACAGAGAAGTTAAGTAAAGTCACTAGTTAATAAGTGGCAGAGCTGGGATTCAGAGCCAGGCAGCCTGACCCCAAGTCCATTTCTTCATCAAGTCAGATGAGGGGGCCAAGGCTGAAAGGATAAGTAACTTGGCTAATACCACACAGCACCCAGTGGAACAGGGATGTGAACGCAGATCATGCTCTTTCTATTTTACCATTAATGGTGGAAATTCTGTTTCAGAAGATCTGAGGTGGAGCCCAGAAGCCTGTGTTTCTAAAAGCATCACCGCCCCTTCCCCCAACCAGTGACAGTCAGGCAGGGAATGCTGCTGTGCTGACCAACAGCCCAGGCTCTGGAATCAGATGGCCAGGATTTGAATTCTTGTGCTGAGGCTTCCTAGCTATGTAACTTTGGGCAAATTACTTTACCTCTCTAAGTCTCAGTTTTCTCTATAAAATGGTGATAACACTGTCTTCTGCAGTGGTTGCTGGAGATAAGCCAGTCTGTATAAAGTGCCAAACAGCACTGCCTTTTGTTAAGCAACAAAGAAATAATTAGTTCTCACTGCCCCCCAGGCCCGCACCTGGGAGACATCCAAAGCCTGCAAGGATGATGCCAAGCCAGATGAAGTGGAATTTTGAGTCCTATCTTGTAAACATTTAAAATCAAGGAACATTTTTATTAAAATTATTCTATTTTCTAAAAGACTGATTGCATGATCTTTGGAAGATCCTGGAATCAAGAAAATGACCACAAATATTTTCTCACTACTCTTCTCTGCATTAGTCCTGGTCCCATGAGTTCTAAGGGAATGGAAGCTGCTCTCAAAGTGAAGAATCCCTCAGGTGCCATGAACAATGGAAAGAAGGGACCCTCCCACCTTCTCTGCATGGCTTCCTAGACTGCAGGACTAAGCCTGCAGGAGCAAGAGAACCATCATGCCCCAGGGATGGGCTAGTACTACAGTGGTGACTTTCTTTGAAAGCCTAAAAGTTCCAGGGTTAGGTAACAAAGGGAGTAAATACGCCACAACGTTCTGTGCACGTTAACTGACCCAGATCTGTAAGACTCCTACCCTTAGATTCCCATAAAGGAGCACAGACAGCCCTTGGAACCAAACTCAATTTCTCTCCAAGGGCTTGAGTCAAGTTTCATTATAGACATTCATTTTAGTTTTATTTTCAAATAGTCATTGACCTCTTATATCAGATTTAAGGCAGAGAAGAAGATACATGTCCCAGGACTATAGGCCAGGCTGTTAACTGCACGGGGATTTAGATGGTGTAATCTCCCTTGGTTCTATCAGGAAGACCTCAACCCAGGTGACTTGACTTGTTGCCGGGGCACAGTTGAGCACTGGATTCAGGTAGAGGAGGGCTCCCAGGTCAGTCTGAGAGTTAATGAAGAGATTTAAAAGTCTGGCAGAGGACAAGACTCTTACAGGTGACTGGCTGGAGGGGAATCTACCAGTCCTTCTTCCAACTTGCTGCTGAAAATCCAGTGTTTTTGAAGATGGTTATGATCCTCTTCACCAGGTCTGGTGGGGGTGGGGCTCAGAAGGTGGCCGAGCCACTGTCTGAGCCCAAACTATTGTTCCCAGAATGCTCACCTTGACCTCACCCTGTGGCTCACCTAGACCCAGGGCTGGCTGTGCAAAATCATGCTTAGGGAAGGGTTGCAGAGAAACCTTTGCACCAGTTTCCTGGGTCTTCATCCCAGCCAGTCAATGTCATCGTCATCATCATCATCTCCAAAAAGGGGTGTTGGGGGTGGGCGTCCCTTCATGCTCTGATAAAACAGGAAAGAGCAGTCAGTCCTCACTTGTCCCTGCACCACTCAACTTTCCACCTGTGAGTGGAAGCAATCCAACTTCTGTTCCCAGCTCTGGTTCAGAAAGGAGGTTGTACTGACACGGCCAACTCTGAGGCCAGCAAACCTAGGCTTTCAGATAAAGCTGAGACAAGCAGGTAGAGAAGGGAGGCAATCTTTTCAACAGAGACAAAAGACGAACTTTGTTTGGCTGATCTTGTCATTTATTTGTGAAGCACATGTATTGATTTGACAGGTTTTCCTCTCATGCAGTAACTTACATATTTTGTGTGAAGAAAGAAGGGTCAAAGAGGAAACACTGGAGCGGGAGAAAGAAACAGAAGCAAAGCAGCCCTGAGAGAGCGAGAGGAAGTGGGAAGTAGGGAGGTTGGGAAGAAGACAACCACATATGAAAAAACACTGTTGTTGTGGCCTAAGGTGGCCTGACTGGCTCTGGGTGTGATCTCATCATTTGAAAAAGAGTTGAACGTGGAGGCTTGGCCAACTGGAGAATCCTAAGAGGTGAAGAACACGGAGCCACAGCCCCCCACACCTCTAGCCTGACTGGCACTACCCTTGCTCCTCCCAGCTAAGGTAGTGGGGTTGAAAGGGACTGATGGGCCATAAGAGACCCACTCTTTTCACAACTTGAGCTCCTAACCTTTCTCCTCTGGATTGGCAAGGGAACAGGACCTACCCGGCTAGAAGGGATTGATGCTAGAGACAGGCACGAACCGAATAGTCTCTACTAAGGCATTCTCTGCTCTGGTGAGCTACTGCCAACCAGGATCCATCTTCACAGGGCCAGGCAAAAGGGAAGGCAGTGTGACGTGTACACAAGTCTCTGGGCAATTCCCATGTCACTACCAATTAACCAGACCTCGTACTTCTCTCCGGACATCAATGAAGTGATCTCTAACTCTGACAGTATAGGATTTTCAAGTGTGGCTCAAAGCTTCTGTTTTGTCCTGACTAAAGTTCTGGCTCTACATTTACTAGCTATATAAGCTTAGTTAAATTATTTAATCTTCCTGAGCCTCAGCCCTCTGATCTATAAAATGGGATAAAAGTACCTAATTCATTGGATTGGTAGAAGATTAAATGAGAACATTTGTGAGGTCGTTTTCAGAGTAGCCAAGAAATACATGTTAACTTGACAGTATTGGTACTAATACCAATAATATACTCGCTAATCAAAAGCTTCCAACTATATTTAGGGCAGTCACTTAGAATATACTCAGTTGGGTTTTCCCCCCTTTTTTCCTTTTGTTTTAGGGCAGAATTGGTATTCTGGATTCTCAAATGAAAATTTAACTCTTGGGAAGAAAGGCTAATGGAAGGAACTGGTACATTCCCCAAAGGAACACAGGCAAGAGGGAAGGGCTCTGGTACATACAAGCTGGAGTCCAGATCTATCACAGCTCTCTGCTCAAGGTTTTGGCAAAAGGCAAAATCCACTCTGGCTGATACATGAGGGGACAAAATTTGCCCCATTCACTCTCATATTTCTGTCCTTTGGATGGACTGAGCCTGAAGCCCACCAGTGTTCTCCATATGCATTTCAGAGCCGTCAAAATGGCCTAGGGACAGCCAGAATGGTTGTAACCGAGCACAGTAGGGAACTGCAGATGCGAGAAGCGGGGTTCTAATTCAGTCCTTATCAGTGCCCTCCTCTCCTGGCCTTCACTCTTGTTCTCTGTTAAATAAAGCTATGCTATTAATACTGAACCCATTTTGTGCCCAGGGATATTGTGACGACAAAACAAGGCAGGAGGAAAGCGGGCTAAGTGGAAAATGCTCAGGAACAGGCAGTCTTTACAGGAGCCTGGGGGTTAGTCCTAGCTTTGCCATTAACTCACTCTGTGGCTTTGGGTAAATCATCCTTTTGAGCCTCAGGTTCTTTATCTATGAATAAGGATGCCAGGCAAGATGATCTTCAAAGTCCTTTCCAATTCTAAAATATAAATAATATCCCAGCAGATTTGGGGAAACCTAAGGCTTCAGCATTCCAATATGGGACTAAGCAGCTCAGCTTTCTTGCTCTCAGGGAACGAATTCCTGCATGGACAGAGACTATGATTCTTTCTCAAAAGTAAAGTGGTATGTGACTGTCCCCTAATCTGCTTACAGAGCTGCGCCCTCCCAGCCCAGCCCCAAGCCTGCTCCCACAGGGCCCTGCACACAGAGCCCAGGGAGTGGGCCACCAACAGGCTCCATTTCTCTTCTCAGAGCCAGTGGGGAAGAGCCCCCAGGTGGCTGTGTGAGGACTTGACAGTGCCTGGGATTTCCTTACCACCTCGTCTTCATCTTCCTCCTCAGGCTGTGCTTTGGGCCTCAGAGCTTTCAGAGCTGCCCCTTTAGACAGTTCATCCTCTTCATCCCGAGAGAGACTGAAGGAGAATCAAGTCATAGAAAATGTTACTGTTCCTGCTCCAGGTCACACTGCCCACCACCTACAAGGGTCACCGGCCCTTGGGTAAGGATTCAACAGCGTTGGTGACTGCCCAGGAATTCCTCCCACCTCTGCTGCCACCATCTCTTCCCACACCCTACAGTGGCCCCCTTCAGAACCTACAGCCAGAGTCATCTTTTCAATGTGACCTTCTCAGAATCCTTCCCTAGCCACCCTATCTAAAGTGGAACAACTCCTTTAGAATAGTGCCCTGTTTCTTTTTTAAAAGGACTTACTATACTTTTATAATATATAAGTATGTATTTGTTTGTTTTCTCCACTTGACTGTCACTCCTTAAACTCAAGAACCAAACCTGCCTTGCCTACCACACTACGGCAGCTCTCGCCACACTACCGCAGCGCCTGCCACACTACCGTAGCGCCCGCCACACTACCGCAGCGCCCGCCGCACTATCGCAGCGCCCACCACATTATCATAGTGCCTACCACAGAGCCTTCTATGTGGTAGGTGTTGCTGAATTAATACATCAACTAATGAATGAAGACATCAGTAAATTAGTCTCTGAGGGATGAGTTGCCAGCCCTGGAAAAAACAGAGACACTCCTCACCACAGATAGCCACCCTGTCCCTGAAGCAGTGCTCAGAGGAACATACCTGGAATGCTGGGAATGATGGCTGGATCTGAGGGCTGCTCCTGCAACTGTGGAACCTGCCTCTGTGCTCAACAGCTCCTCGTGGGGACCAGTGGAGCTAGTGACATCATCTTTCTTGAGCTGTGGAGGCTGAGGCTCTCCTGGGCTTTCAGGCCCTAAGGCCAGTGGGTCCCCCTTCTCGGGGTCTGAAGTCAGGGACAGTCTTGTGGAGCTTTCTTGTAGTGGGCCATCTGGTGCTACTTCTCTGACACAGACCTTTCCTGGTGGGTTGTTGGGCTTAGCTGCCACTGGGCTGGGAGCAAGTGACTCCTCACACTCAGAGTCCATGGTTCCAGGGCCTGGGGGCTCAGGTGGAATTGAAGTCGGGGGCCCCAGAACTCTGTGGGATGGGATGCAAGACAGTTCGGGTGGAAGGGAACCATCTTTTATTTCTGAGAGTGCCTCTGCTTCTGAGTCCCCTTTCCTTCTGTGTACATCATCCTCAGAAGTGGCGAGGGCCTGAGGAGGCAACGGGACAGCTTCCTCAACCACTTGCTCTGAAGGCACCACGGGGGATTCTGGCCTCTCCCTATTCAGGGGTGCTTGAGGCTGCCCAGAACTGGCTGAGGCTGACTGCTCCTGGGAAGGTCTCCGTGGCTGCTCTTCTGCTTTTTCTTCTTCTTCTTCACTGCTGCTCTCTTCCTTCTCTTGCTCCTGTTGGTTTAACAGCTGAAGAGTCACCATCTGTTCAAAAGCCAAGGAGGAGATGATCACTGAAAGGAACACAGTAGCCACTACTAATTCTTATTAACACTACTGGTCATCTAGTTTAAATGACTTTGCTTCTTTTCTGTTAAAAGAGGCTGACTGTATCTGTCAAGTCACTCCAGGAATCCTAATTACTGAGGAACAGTCCTGAATAATTTTCTTTTTTTTTTCTTTGGAGACAGGGTCTTGCTCTGTTATCCAGGCTGAAGTGCAGTCGGGGGTAATCATGGCTCACTATAGTCTTGAACTTCTGGGCTCAAGTGATCCTCTAGCCTCAGCCTCCCAAGTAGCTGGGAATACAGGCACACGCCACCATACCCGGCTAATTTTTTAATTTTAGTAGAGACAAAGTCTCATTATGTTGCCCAACCTGGTCTCGAGTTCCTGGCCTCAAGCAGTCCTCCCACCTTTGCCTCCCAAAGTGCTGGGATTACAAGCATGAGCCACTGTGCCTTCCTTGAACAATTATTTTATTCATGATCCCTTAGCAAGTACTTAAGCAACAAAATGCCCATTCCGATGAAACAATCGACAGCTGGCTGGCTGTACCTTGATCGTATTCATGATGGTTCCCAGAATGGTCCTGCCATTGTAAGATTCCTCCAGCTCAAACTCTCTCCGTAAGGACTGGAACACCTGGTTCATGATCTTCTTGACCTGTGTGAACATCAAAACACATGCTGCCAAAATCAAGTCACTAAAGGATGCATTAAATCCCAGAGAGGTGTTTGGAAGGCCAAAATGAAGCCATCTTAGATCTCTACACGGATACTGCTGGTCATAAGCAGAGACACTGAAGGCTGTCACTGTGGAGAGGATGATATTAAATAATGAGCAGCATTCTGACAGAAGGGCTAGTCATGAGAGTTACCTATCAAGCGCAGGCAGGCTGTGGTCCGTGTGCCCAGGACTGCTTAAAGACCATTGCTTAATGTCCCCCTCCCACTGTGAGCACCACTAGGAGCTGCCATAGGCTCTAAGGGTCAGAGGCCAGTGGATGCTGGGCACACTCCCCAAGTCCCATTCTCTCCTGTGGTTAGAGGCCCTTCCTATACCTGTCAAAACCTCAGAAAGATAGGGTTCTTTTGGGTTTGCCACTTAATATATAAGTATGTATTTGTTTTCCCCACTAGACTGTAAGCTCCTTAAACTCAAGAAACCAAATCTGGGCCGTGCACGGTAGCTCACGCCTGTAATCCCAGCACTCTGGGAGGCTGAGGCAGGCGGATCACAAGGTCAAGAGATTGAGACCATCCTGGCCAACATGGTGAAACCCCGTCTCTACTAAAAATATAAAAATTAGCTGGGTGTGGTGGCGCATGCCTGTAGTCCCAGCTACTCAGGAGGCTGCGGCAGGAGAATCGCTTGAACCTGGGAGGCAGAGGTTGCAGTGAGCCAAGATCGCGCCACTGCACTCTAGCCTGGCGAAAAAGCGAGACTCCATCTCAAACACAAGCAAACACCAAATCTGGTTCATTTTAAAGTCATTAGACAAATAAAACATCACTAAAGTTAGAAAAAGAGCTACTAACACAACATACTGGCCATGTTCTTTCTGAATGCTTCTCCTTTGAAATACCAGCTCACCTTCTCCGAAGGGTCAGATGCAGCAGCTTCAACCCCAGACATCTGGGACTTGTTCTTCTCTAGTTCCTTGACGTGCTGTTCATTTTGCTTGGTGAGAGCTGTGATTTGGGCCTGGAGGGCCAAACACTGCAAAACAAACAGACTGTGGCTGTGGCCTCAGGAACCTGGATTACCAGGTGAAGGTCAGAAAACCCAAGGGGAGGAGAACCACCCTAAACATCAAGTCTCTTTCTCTCTCTCTCTTTTTTTTTTTTTTTGCATATAATAAAAAGACAATTTTATTTCAGATTCTTTTCTTCTTATCATTATACTTTAAGTTCTAGAGTACATGTGCACAACGTGCAGGTTTGATACATAGGTATACATGTGCAATGTTGGTTTGCTGCACCCATCAACTCATCATTTATATTAGGTCTATCTCCTAATGCTATCCCTCCCCCAGTCCCCCACCCTCTGACAGGCCCTGGTGTGTGATGTTCCCCGCCCTGTGTCCAAGTATTCTCATTGATCAATTCCCACCTATGAGTGAGAACATGCAGTGTTTGGTTTTCTGTCCTTTTGATAGTTTGCTGGGAATGATGGTTTCCAGCTTCATCCATGTCCCTGCAAAGGACATGAACTCATCCTTTTTTATGGCTGCATAGCATTCCATGGTGTATATGTGCCACATTTTCTTAATCCAGTCTATCATTGATGGACATTTGGGTTGGTTCTAAGTCTTTGCTATTGTGAATACTGCCGCAATAAACATATGTGTGCATGTGTCTTTATAGTAGCATGATTTATAATCCTTTGGGTATATACCCAGTAATGAGATGGCTAGGTCAAATGGTAATTCTAGTTCTAGATCCTTGAGGAATCACCACAGTGTCTTCCACAATGGTTGAACTAATTTACGCTCCCACCAACAGTGTAAAAGCATTCCTATTTTTCCACATCCTCTCTGGCATCTCTAAACATCAAGTCTTAAGCTCACCTAGGTCTGTTGGTGTCCACTCCCTCAGCCCCCACCCAAGGCCCTCTGCCTCAGAGAATTCTATCTCCTCATCACTCAATTTCAACTCAAAACTTCACTTTCTCTTTCCCAAGAAGGTCGCTTGCCTTGTTCTTAATCAGGTCAAAAATATAATGAAAAAAGAGCAGGAGGGTAGGTAATAACTCTAGTCATTTAGACATAAACATTCAGCATTAACAGCAACCCATTTGTCTGCAAGATTGCCTCCAAGATCTCTGAGCCAAAAGTTTTCAATTGGACACTTTAGGGAAAGAAACTGACCTCGAATATGGACTTTCATACCATGACCCTAAGCCATGTCCCATCTCTTTCTTTTTCAGGCCTGATGATCCCACCACACCCCAGCCTCCAACTTATCTCAGTGCCTTTGCCCAAGATGTTCTGCCTCCTTTGCTGCCTTACCTTCTTGGCTCTGCTCAAATGTCTGCTCAAATGTCACCTCCTTTGGGAAACCTTCCCAGCTCTCCCGGGTACTTCCTCTTCTGGGCCCCACAGCACTTAACGCCTATCTTTGTTTCTTTGTCTCCCTTTCTTGACTGTGAGATACGTGAGGGACAGGTTCCTTGTATGCACTTTCTTTAACACAGTGGATGGAATACAACTGACTCTCAATAAATATTTGTTTAATAAATGAAGGATCCAATAATAATGGAAAACATGTTCCAGAACATTGGTGCTGTTCTCTCTTTTTCCAGGTCACTGACCTATCACCCCAAATAAGTATGTAAAAGATAACTGACAAGCTAAACAAGTGTGGTTTTGTCTTCTAGCTATTAATAACTTTTAGGCTTAGAAGGATCAACAGGACTCAAACAGCCTGCTTGCCTCAAATTAACTGGGCTGCCTAAACTGTTTGGCTCAAGAAAAATATGTACCTTTTCCTGAAGTTGTACCAGCTTCTGCTGATAGGCGTCTCTCTGTGCGCACACCTCCTGGTACTGCTGCAGGTGCTCATCCTTGGCGGAGGCCAACAAGTGTTCACATTTTGCTTCCCACTGGGTCTGTAGCTCAGCCTGTACTAAAGACAGCTGCCAAAAGAAAGTAATGACCATACCATCCCTGGGGGCAGGGGAGTGAGATTCCATTGCACCTAGGGAAGCCCATCTTTCAAAAAGCAAAAGAATAAGCTAACAGCCCAGATTTAACTGGGAAACTGTTTAAAAGACTCTCATTACTTTTAAAGTAAATGCACTTCTTAAGATGTCATTGGTTGTCAGGACTCCAAAAGGTACTCCAAGCAGACAAAAGTGTGCCTATTTAGATAGGTTCCTGGAGGGCAGGGTCATGTGATCATTGCTTTTCAGGGTCTGAACCCTAAATTTTATAGGTTCAGAAACTTTTTTTCACCAAAATTCCCAGAGGTGGTCAAACCGAGGGCACCAATGAACTCTAATTAAACAAACATATGCATATAAATTTTAAACTTACAATGAGAAAGGTTGCTGTTGCACAGACTAGAGATCCAGCTGTGTCCTGCCACTATCCCTGGTTCCCTTCCTGATGACCTAAATAAATCCCTTCCTTTCAAGGATGATAATGTGCCTGAAGGATGGTGTGTGATGGTTGATGGCTTTGGCCTTATCATGTTTGGAGTTTTTTTGTAAGGAAAGTATTTTTCATTTTTACTTATGTAATTAAATATTAACTAAGTTTTAAAAAAAGAAAGAAGATTCTCCATTCGATTCCTGGCTGTCTGGCATATATCTGGATTACTTTATCTACCTTTCTCCAAAGTGAGAGTATCAGCTATGAGAAATGTCATCCTAAAAGGGTAAGGAAGAAACTAGAAGCTTTTCTCTCTGAGTCCTTCACACCTTCCCTCTATTTCCAAAGTGCTTCAGTTTCCCATTACCTGTTCTGCAGCTGCTTGGTCAGTGGACACTCGAGTCTTTTTCAAGAGCTGTCGAAGTTTGTCCAATTCTTCCTGGTATGACTTGCGAATTTCATCTATCTCCTCCTCGGCCTGAGAACGCTCTTGAGCTGACTTCTTTTTCCTTTCTGAGAGGTTCTTAGGAACAGGAGAACCATCATCAGCTCTAGCTTGTTAACGGAGAATCAAAAGGGATGATGGCGGTGGCAGTTAATTACCTTGTGGGATCCTTACTCCATTTCTGGAAACTTCATTTTTTAGTTTAATTTTCCCCTAAATATTTAACATTCTTAGCTACTGGGTGAGGAAAATGGTGACAGGAGAAGGAAGACAAGAAGAACTTTACCCCTCTATTAAGAGCTAGGGAACATCCTAACTTTAATGAGGGTACAGGAAATCAGACCTTCTCATACCCTGATAGTAAGAAAATGAATGGATATACTCTCTTTGGATAGTAATCCTCTGAAAAGCCTTTAAAAACATACATATCCAGAAATTCCACAAATTGTAATTAAGGATTCAATAAGTCACAGTCACAAAGAGTGTGTTACAAGGATGGTCACTATAGTAGTATCTAAAGTAATGACAAACTGAAAACAGCCAAGAGGTTAGAAGGAATTGGTTAAAAATAAGTAAATAAAATAGAAAAAAATCCTAGAAAAAAAAATGTAATTGCAGACCAAGATTTACCCTCTTAAAAGGCACTGGGCCAAAACAGTTTTACTAATGCGATTACTGAAGCCTCAGGAGCAGTTTATTCTTTTCATATTTCAACTATTCCAGAACATACAAAAAGATAGAAATGTCTTCACTTTGTTCACTTAGTCTTTCCTGATATTAAAATTTTAACCAACAAAATATACTACAAATAAAGTGAAAAGACAGCAAACTAGAAAAATATTTATAACATCTATGACTGGCAAAGGATTGATACCCTTAAAAGGGTTCACAAATCAAACTAATAATAGGATAAAGGACACTAAAAAGAGATACCTAAGAAATATAAATAGGTATTAAATATATGAAAGCTTTACTACTAATAAAAATACACATTAAAACAAGATAACATATTTCACCTGTCAGACTAATGAAGATTAGAAAAAGTGATATATGTACAATGGGGAAGAATGTGACAAATGGGCTCACTCACATAGTGCTGAAAGTGTAAGCACTATTCTTTGAGGATAATCTGGTAATATTTATAAAAATTCAAATATGTAGCCTTCCCTTTGATCCCATGATTCTTACTCATGCAATCCATCTTATACAAATGCTGAAACAAATTTGCAAAAACAGTTATATGAGAATGTCCATAGAAGCAATGTTTAAAATAATGAAAAAATAAAAACATAAATATCCATCCGAATAATTAAATAAATTATGGTACAGCCTCACAGTTGGCTACTATGCAGCAGTTAAATATGAGAAAGATCTTATGTAGTACAAGGCCATGATATTTTCCTAAAAAGCATGAAATGTGATGTAAAAAAAGTTGTCAGTATATATACATGTATGTGTGTGTGAGTGTGAATGTATGTTTTCTACATACAGAAAACAATCTGGAAGGATCATATACTTTATAATTGTCACCTCTAATGTATGAGATTAGAGAGGGGAAAATTTTTTTTTAAATTTTACACTTTTCTATATTATTTGTATTTGTTACAATAAGCACATACTATTGTAATTTGTAAAAGGAAAATTAAAATGTTTATTAAACAGCTAATTCTGGCCAACTGGGTTGTAGAGCTTACCTTTTCCAAGGACTCCTTCTCAGCTCTAAGGTCAGTAAGTTCCTCCTCCAGGGATGTCACCTTGAGTTCCAGTTGTTTCCGGCTCTGCTTTTCACTTTTGAATTTGGACTGTGCTTGCTCAGAGGTTTCTTGGAGCTCTGGGATACAGGAGCAGAGAGACTTGGCTACAGAACCAGTGCTGTAGTGGGCTGTGTGTTATCCCAGCAGTTCTTTTTTTAAATTATTTTTTGGAGACAGAGTCTTGCTCCATCACTCAGACTGGAGTGCAGTGGTATGATGGCTCACTATAGCCTCCATCTCCTGGGCTCAGGCAATCCTCCCACCTCAGCCTCCCAGAGTGCTAGGATTACAGGCGTGAACCCCTGTGCCTGGCCCCAGTGGCTCTTTCAAAGTTGCATGCCTTGATTTCCCAGTCCTACTACACAAGCAGCCTCTGCTCACTTCTTTCAACATCACCTCACTGACCAGCAATAAGATATGTCAAGCTGTCAGCTGACTCCTCCATCAACCCATATTTATCCCATAGAAAGTCATCTCTGTGTGTACATGTCACCTTCTCCACATACAAAATGGGAAAGAAATGTCCCCAGCAGTCAGAAATGACCTTTGAAACAGATCACTCCACAATTCCATTTTGGCCACCATCTTAACACACTGGACCGATCACTGTTTAGTATTAGTCTGGGTTCTTTCTCACTGCTTGAGTAAGATAGTCTCAACTTTCTTGGTAGCTGGGGCATTCTACCAAGAATTTGCTTTCAAAACATCCCTTCTCAAATAAAGCTCTTTGCAATAAATAAAATTTGTTTGGGAAACTTTTGAGACTCTTATGGCTCTTGAGGTAATTGTCATAAGGCACCACAAAAGCAGAAAGGAGACATCTGAACAACATTCAAATCTAAGACTGTCTAACATGTTTGCCTCATGTGGGCCCAGTCATGCTCTAAAAGGCAAGAGATGGGCTGGGAGCAGTGGCCCATGCCTGTTAATTCCAACACTTTGGAGGAACAGGGCGGAAAGATGGCTTGAGGTCAAGAGTTCACAACCAGCCTGGTCAATATAGTGAGACTCCTGTCTCTACAAAATATAAAAAATTTAAGAAAAAAATAAAAGGGAAGGGATGTATCTTCAAGGTAGCACCTTACCCATTGACATCATTGTTTTTTAGTTCTCTATTAGGCAAATGAACTTTGCTTCCACCCAACTCTGCTGCGGCTCCAGGTACCCTCTGCCCATTAGTCCCATCTCTGCCTTCCATATTTGTTTCTATACACCACGGTAGATTAATTAACCTGCTGGTCTTCACCAATCTTCTATCCAATCACCATGTCTTGCCAGGCACTGAACACTAATATGGAGGAGAGGACTTCACAAAGATAAGCAAAACACCACGCTTATCAAACTATGATAAGGGTTATAATAATGCGCTAAGAGATAAAGGATTTTTTTTTTAAAGGATCAAATGTTCTAGAGAAAACTAGGAAAGCTTCTGAAAGAGGCAGACTTTGAAGAGGACTGAAGGTGAATATTGGTAACGGTAGGCATGTCAAGTCCAGAGAATAGCATGGATAAGAAGCAAGACAAGAACTACAGGATGAGCTGAAGAGCAGCCAGCAGGCTTGCTGGTATGGTCAGGGCCAGATGAACTGAACAATATAATGGGAGACAAGCCAAGCAGGAGGGGCCTTGAGTGTCAGGCTGAAGAGCTGCAATCCATCCTCTAGGAAAGAGGAAACCACACCAGGAAGCATCTCTTTTTTAAACTTCCACTGAGTCATGAGTTAGAACAACACATTAACTCTTCCAGGTATTTGAAGCCAATCATAGGTACCAAAGATTTTGAAGCCAACACCTCCCCAAACAAAAGGGAACTGTGGCACTGATGAATTCCACATGAATAGTCAGTTCTTTTATTGTTCCTTCTGTAAAATAATCATGTAGATTTTATACTAGTCTCCTTTAATTTTTGGTGCAGTCCTTCAAAAACTGCATAAACATTGTGCCAAAAAGATTGAGAGGAAGAAAACAGCTTAATTCCTTGAGTTTAAATGGCAACAATCCCAGCATCCCCAACCTAGCACATACCTGAGAGCTTTGCCTGCACTTTGGTGAGCTGGCCCCTGAGAAGATCCGTCTCCTTCAGGCTTTCTGTCAGTTGCATCTGCAGCTCTGTTTCCTTTTTTTGGTGAGCAGTCATTTTCAGCTGTAGATGAGAGACTTGTGCAGTGGCCGCTGCTAACTCCTCTGTCACCTTGGCCTGAATAATAACAAAGTATGATGTCACTTTAAACATAGGTGTTACATAACTCTATGTAGACTGAACTAGTAAACGGAGTTACGGCTGCCTTCAATTTGTATTAAACCAAATTCAAATTATGGGGGTGGACCATCTCTCCTATACGATTATATTACTATTATTACAATGCCTATACTATTATACCTATACAAGTATACTTAAAAACTTTTTTTTTTTAAGAGATGGGGTCTCGCTCAGTCATCCAGGCTAGAGTGCAATGACATGATCATAGCTCACTGTGGCCTCAAACTCCTGGGCTCAAGCAATCCTCCCCCCTCAGCCTCTGGAGTAGCTGGGACTACAGGTGCAAGCTACTATGCCTGGCTCTATTACACCCTACATACATTTTTACAGTTGTCTATTTCCTTATTATCATTTGTCTCTTCTTATTGTGTTCACTGTACCCACTTGTTTTAAATATATTTATTCCTTGCCTTATTCCAAAGTCTTTATCAGTTTTATAGATTACATTTAAAATCTGATATTTTGACTCTCCTAAAAAACGAAAATAAAGGCCGGGCACGGTGGCTTGTGCCTATAATCCCAGCACTTTGGGAGGCCAAGACGGGCAGATCACAAGGTCAGGAGTTCGACACCAGCCTGGCAACGTGGTGAAACCCGGTCTCTACTAAAAATACAAAAATTAGCCAGGCGTGGTGGTGGGCGCCTGTAATCCCAGCTACTCCAGAGGCTGAGGCAGCAGAATCACTTGAACCCAGGAGGCAGAGGTTGCAGTGAGCTGAGATCACACTCCTGCCTGGGCAACAAAGCAAGACTCTGCCTCAAAAGAAAAATAAATAAATAAATAAGTAAAACAAGAACATAAAATTGTATATAAAATAAAAATAACATGCCGGTGTTCTGCCTATGGGGTAACCATTCTTTTATTCCTTTACTTAATAAACTTGCTTTCACTTTAAAAAATAAATAAAAATAAATAGGCTATAAATGAGTATCTGCGAGTATATGTAACCTTTAGACTAAGCTTTAAGATATTTATTTTTGCTATTCAGTAGCCTTAGGTTTTCACCTCCTAAACACAGATGACAATGAAATCTAGAACTTCTAGATATAGGAGTGGCTTTCATCTACTCACTGTCCTGCTTCAAATGGCCTAATGAAAACAAAACTAACTCAGAGCTCAGAGAACTTTGCATCTATTCATAGCTCAGAGAGTTCACTAATAACAAAACATGCACCTCTCTCACAGGCACTTGCAGCAGCTAAAACACTGGAAGGGACAAATTCCAAAGGCACGCCAATGAAATGGAGGGTCACTCTCTTGCTAAATTGCTAAAGGTTAAGCAGAGTAGAAAATCACCAAAAAGCTCTTTTTATCTCAGGTCTTTAGCTAGAAAGGCCTATCAGAAGCATAAAAATTAATGCTATCCCCCAAATGCACATGTACACAGAAAATAAGGGAATGGATATCATTATTTTTGAGTGGAAGGATTTATATTTTATGTTTGCTTATCTGTATTTGTAATTTTCCAGACTGAACAGATGCAACTTTTATGATCAGAAAAAAATGTGTGTGTGTGTGTATGTGTGTGTGTGTGTGTGTGTGTGTATGTGTGCATAGGTGTATTTATAATTTCTTTTTAAGGTTAGGGTATAATCAAGTGAGAAGGGAAAACACAAAAAAATCTACACAGTGGATGGGATGGCTCCCTGGTTCCTACTGTGGATCAAATTCTACTGCTGACATGGAGAGTGAGAAAAAGAAAGCAATGACAGGAAGAACCAAGAGTTCAGAAAAACAGTGAATAAAGCTTGCAAGGTAAAAGCAGGAAAACAGTACTCAAGAGAGATAGTAATTTGACACAGGAAAAGAAATATAGCTGAATGGAAATGGGGTCCTATGCAGGTCTTTTACTCTTTCATTTCTGAGTCTTGGTTTGTCCCTCTAAAATAAAAAGGTTAAACTAAAAAGGCGACCTCTAATAGCTCTTCCAGTTTTAGCCATTATTCCACGATTTTTTGTGGTACTATATCACAATGAAAAATAATTTCATTCACCAAATATTCATTGAGCCCTTAACCATACCTTTCTGAGCTGTGTCTGAAGGCAGAAAATTGCCTCCAGGGATGAAAGGACCTTGCCCATCTCCCTTTAAAAGGAGAGATCACAGGAAAACTGTTAAGTGAGAAGCGGATCAAAAGAAAAAGAGGGGAGAGTCAGGGCTCAAAAAGTTTCACTGAAATAAAGATGATCAATTAAAACATATGGTACTTGGCATCCCAGTCACATTTATCACGAGATTCCCTCAAAAATTTGTGTGAAGCATGGTATCTATAACACAGTGGGTCGTGGCAGATACTAGCTGTGATTACTATTGTTATTACTTCTACTGTTTTGCTATTATAAACAGAGCATCTACTGGGCTCAATGCATGGTATCAGACATCTCTGGGGTTTATCAACATGAAAACATTTGGGTAGATCACTGAGCTAATTCAGGGGCTGGCAAACTATGACCTATGAGCCAAACTGACCTATTATTTTTGTAAATACAGTTTTATTGGAACACATACACACACAAAACAGTGCTTCTCAACATGAGAATCACATGCTGAACTTCTTAAAAATGCTGCCCCTCCAGAGATTATGACAAAAGAAATCACTGACAAGAGCAGTAATTCCTACACCTGGAATCTATAGGATCTTTTTAAAAGTTCAGATTCAGATCCCAGCTAGATATACTAAATTAGAATCTCTGGAGGTTCGGGATTTAAGAATATCTAGTTTTAATCAAGCACCCCAAGTGAGTCTGAGGCAGCCAGTGCTTGCGGACCACTGATCTGCAACAAGTTACAGTAATCATTTTAGCCCTGAATAGTAACAGTGAGGCCAAATAATATATTTAGATGCCCCGTATAGGCCTAAAGAAAAAACAAACAAGCAAACAAAAGGAGTAAAGGAAAGGAAGAGAAGAAATAAAAGTAAAGGAAGGAGAAATAGTAAAAAGTGCATTTAGTGGGTGGGGAGCGGTTAAGTGACTTCAGCACTACCTAGTGATAACAATGTCACAGGCTGCTGATCTTCACCTAGGCATTAGGAGTCGACAGTCACATAAATAAGAAATGGTATAAAGTAATGGGAACAGAACAGGGTCAGCACTGGACAGGGCTGTGCAGGATAAGGCACTGCTTGTCTGAGAAAAAGAGGTCACATATTACTTGCCTGGATTCTATGGCTAAGAGAAGACAAAGATTAGCGTAAGACATAGTAAGGAATCCTCATTACCAGAATATGAGAAAGTGAGTAAACTCCACAAGTTACAAGTGTGTTCAATCTAAGTTTTCATCAAGGAAAACACTAATATAAAATATAAACGATTTCTAAACCTCTGAGAAGAAAGACAGCAGATGAAAAAGTCAGGATCTCCTAGCTGATGAGTGGTAGCCCAAACAAGAAGGAATCCATTTAGGATAAAGAACATCACTGGAGCAACAAGGGAAGTGAGTTTCAGAATCAGCAGATCCCAACCCAAGACACACTAGTCTTCCTTACTGCTACTGCAGGAACAGGTCAAAATTCCTAGTTTTGAAAGGATTGAAGTCAAAGAGTAGTACTTTAAAATGCTTTGGCAAACACAGATGAAGGAGCAAACAATCTTGAATTCCTCTAAAAAGAACCTAAACATCTGTTACCTGGCATAATGGAAATTTCTGTTGATTTTGTCAACAGAATAAATTTAGTTTCTAATAAGCTGTGTAATTCTTACCTAATCAAATTACTAAGATCAGTGATTATTTTTGAGTCACCTTACTGCGAAGTATATTATAAAACAGAAATGTAGATGATGGATACATGAAAACCTGCCGGGAGATTTCTAGTTCTTTTTGCAGTGATGGCAAAAATTCTGTTGGAAAGCTGACTAGTGAGTACGTACACAGGACATTCCTTAGCTCCACCCATCCTGACCTGGGCTTTTCTCTCCCCAGTTGCTTTACCTTCTCTTGTTCAGCATGCAATACTCTTGCCTGTGTGTTTTCTGTGGCTGTCTGAAGTGAGTTGTTCCTCTTCTCCATCATCAGGTTACTCTGCTCAACATACCTGTGAAAGAAATAGGGAAAAAGAAAACACTTATCAAGCACTGAGCACAATCCAATGCCCATTCTGTCCTCATAACATTGCTGCTCATCAAAAGCTATCTGAAAGCATTTTCTTTTCCTTAGATCTGAAGTACTGAGATCTAAAGAAATCAGGTTGGAAGCAGGAATCTGGGCCAGCAGTGAACTACCCTGAATAATGGAGAGGACAATAATGTGAAGGGTGTGTGATAATGGGAATGAGGAGGAAGAGACAGGAGTAAAGAGGCTATAAGAAAGAGGGAAGAAGAGAAAGCCACTCCCCCAGCTCTGTCATGTGGGAGACAAGAGACAGCGGAGAAGAGAAATATGGGAGAATGATTTTTTTTAAGTGAAATGCTGTGTTGTGATGTGTTCCATTCACCCTCCCCACACATCCCTCCAAATCTTCAGAAGTATCTACAAAAAATACAAAATCCTTAGGTTTTATATGGGAATCAGTGAAGTTTTGTCTGAGTTCTGGTGGATAAAACCGAGTTAACCCACACAGAAGAGAGAAGAGTTGACACCAGAGTTCTGTAAGTAATAAATAGTACCAGTTTTAAAGATAAAGAAACTAGGGCCAGCAGGAATCAATAACATGCCCAGAGCCACAAAATGAATGAGGGTCAGAGCAGGAATCAAACACAGGTCTGCCCTACATCACAGCCTACTCAGCTCCTTCTACTGCAATGCCTCTCAGAAAACAGGCAATAATTCACATGACAGGCAGGAAACAGAAATGGCAGAAATACATACGTACTGCCCTAAACAAATACGTGTACTTAAGCTGGGCATATACACAATAAACCCTTTTGTCCATCCTAGCCAGGCCCCGTACCTGTCATTACCTCTGATTTCGTTCAATTAGTTCACTAATCTTGTCATTCTGTTCTTCTATCCGATTGCTCTTTTCAAGAATTTCTTGCTTCAATCTTTCATTTTCCTAAATTCAAAATATATGACGTACAATTTAAGTGTCTTAAGAGAAAAGTGCCAGATAGAAGAGAATCAACTTGAACTGACAGGTGACATTGTTAACATATTTTGAGACAAAACACCAGAACTTATGTCTACATGTATGTTAAAACAACACATCAGATTATACCTGCTGGATACAAATCACTAGGTCCAATGAATTGAGTGAATAAATGGCTAAAAAACAAGAAGTGAAATTCTGAAGTATGGTCAAAAAAGCAATGTTTCCTTCAGAATATAGAGTGATAAGTCACTTGGATGGAATTAAGCCATAATGGATTTTCTAGAATTGTCTAACCCAGTGTAGCATTTATCACAGGCTATTTCTGGGGTGGAGGTGTTAAAGGGTAGTACCTCTGGGAAGACAGCAGGGTAAGACCTTCAGCCTGAGTGGTCTGTTCTTAATCACCCTCACCTGAATGATTCGCTGGATGTTGCTCATAATCATGCTTGTTTCCATTGTAACTGACATGCTAGGAATAAGCATGGAATTGCCAGCACTATGTTTCTGTAACTCTTCAACCTACAAAAGGGATACCAGAAAGACCTTGTGAGAAATTATAAAACGAAGAAATACAATTTACCCAAGATTTGACCCCGTTGTTAAGGGGGTTAATGAGTTCCTGAGATAATCTCTAACTGTAAGTTAGAGTTTTCTGCAAGTAACTGGATCCCAGCATAATTATAACTGTCCTTGTAGTGATGTAACCTCTAACTACTACCAATACAGGAAACCAAAGAAGAGTTTACCTATAGCTCTGGCTGCTCCCTGTTTACATCCCCACTTTCAACATGGCCCCAACCCTGACTCAGTCACCTTAGTCATGAGATGATCCATTTTATCAGCCACTTTGCTGACTGCCATTCGAATTTCAGTGTTATGTTGCCGGGCTTCAGTCATGAGAAATGAAGCCATATCACCTGATCCTAAACAGATATAAGCCAAAAAGAAACTTATGAAACTGGAGCAGAGGAAACTGTATGAAGAAAAGCCAGTAGCTCTTCCAGTAGAGGAAAGAAAGAAATTAATACTTCCATACACTAGGAAATGCTATAGGTGACTTCACCCTGTCAGAAGATATACGGGAGAGAGTAGAGGCAAAAGGGCTTCAAAGTAAACAATAACTAAGCTGTGCTCATGCAAAATGCATCAATGGCTACATCTGGTCCAAGGGCACAAATATGCCCACTTTGCACTGCCATAGCACTGGCAGCTCAGATTGCTTTCCCGTTCATCCAACTGCATGCCAGGCATTGTACCAGGTACAAGGAATACAGCAGTAAACAAAACACAGCTTCTGCCTTTGGTGAGCTCTTAGTCTGGTTGGGAGACTGACAGGTAAAAAAATCATTACAAGAGAGTATATTAAGTGCAAAACAATGAACCACATACTAGGTATAAAAGTAGCACAGAGAAAAGCACGATTAACTCTTTGCTGACATGCATACATAGTTGTGTTTGTGGGAAGAGAGAAAAGAGGGACAAAGAATAGTCAGGGAAGGCTTCACAGAGGGAGATGACAGTTTTGATGGATGAAAAAGCATATCCCAGATGGAGAAGGACAGAGCTTCCAGATAAAGGCTACATCCAGGAAATCCTGACCAGTCCAGAACCACAAATTATGTTGCAGGACATACTGGCCTCTTCCTATCACTGTCCTAATACCAAAGCTGATTACTAAACGAAGACAAACAGCAGAACAAGGCAGGATTCCATCATAGCAGTTTACACTTTATCTTGGTTTGGTTTTTTTACATTAGATATTCATACTTGTACATGCATACAAAAATATCTGAGAAGTTACTCAAGTAACTGTTAACAACAGTTTTCCAAGGCCAGGGGGTTTATGGATGGGAAGGACAGTAACTTTTCACTTTACACCCTTTTGTACTGCTTGACTGTGTTATAAAAGTCTCTTATTTTCATAATTAAAAAATTTTAACAGAGTAGCTTTCATTAGAGATACTAAACACCTATAGTATTCAACTTTCTCCCAATTTCCTCCAATGTTTTGCTCTTTTACTATTTTCTCTAAACTCTAGCTATTCTAACAGAGGAATTAAAAGGGCCAGGGGAGAACATCCAAGGAACAAAATACAGAATGCGGACGCAAGGAAATATTGGGGGATGATGGAAATGTTCTAAAATAGGATTGTAGTGATGAATGCACAACTCTGCAAATTTACTAAAAAACTTTTGAATTGTATATTTAAAATCAATGAATGTATGGAATACATACTATATCTCAACAAAGTTGTTTAAAAAGAGAAGAAACAATGAGTAGAGAGCTGTTGGAGTAAAAATGAAAGAGGAGCAAGAAGAGGGAAAGCACAGCAAGAGCAAAGATGAGAAACTGAGGGATTTACTTCCTACCTTGGAAATGGGGAGGCTGAGAAAGCGGTGCTGGGTACAAAGGCCGAACGGGCTGCAGCTGGGAGGTGACAGCAGATGCCTGGGGATAAGCGTAGGCTTGCATACCTGCATAGGGCTGAGAAACTGACGAGTTACTGCTGCTTGATAAAACGTTCATGTCTTTCTTTTTTGTTCACATTTTTCTTTGGTGGAATAAAGTGGATGAGCTGGGAGGAGACTCAAATTTACTGATGCTAGAGATGGCTGAGATCTGGGTTTGGTAGTGAGTAAGGACTACAGCAGGAGAGTTATCTCTCTAACCCAGGGGAAACCAGTCACTCAAATTCTACCCAGAAACTAAAGAAAGTGTATCTTGGGTCACTGCCCAGTCATCTGGTGAGATGATTTAACTAAGTAGGGATTCATTCCCCACTATCAGGTCTATTGTCTAAGAAGTTTTTAGATTAATAAACTCTGCTTAGCTTCCATTGAGTTCAAGGAAGAAGTGCTTACTGAGATTCCAAACCAAATCTGCCAATTTCCAAGGATGCCTCTCCCCTGCAAGATTCTGAAGCTAACCTGCAAGACCAAGAGCTCTCATGTTCCTCTGAACCTCGGTCACCTCAATTTTAAGAGGAAGATAATAATATCACTTCATAGGGCTGTTGTATGGACTAAATGAAGTGAGATAGGTAATGTTCTGAAAAGCTGGTAAGTTACAGGCCTGACAGATAGTAAGCGCTCAATAAACAGCAGCTTTTATTTTAACGAAGATGGTTACTCTTCCTTGAAGTAAGGAAGTCTAGCTCATTTCCAGGGATAGATATAACGACCCATCCACTTAAAAAAAATTCTTAGTCTATAGGATAGTAATTCTCCAGGGAGGAGAGGAGGGATGGGGAGAAAGAGGGCAACAGTGGGACTTTTTCCAGTTTTGAGACTCCCCCATCTTAATGAGGCATAGCCTAGCTACCATTACTCCCACACCTCCATTAAGCATTACCAAGGAGTGAGCCGCTGTTATCAGTGACAATATGTCTTATCCACTAAGTGTGTTGAGGCAAAAGAAAGGGTCTGCCCCTGGCAAACAGGCTGCTGCCATTGTCTTCTGTAGATAACAGGAAAAAAGCCTTCTTTAAGAAAAGTATACTACATAGCAGAGTCCAGTTACATTTTCCATGCGATTCTGCTTTTAAATCATATCATTCTGCTGAATTTACTGCAGAATGTTAGCCTGTCAACTTTTGGTAGAAAATACAGAAGAACGTGAATATACACCCTTCGACTGGATATGTGTGGAAAGAAAAGGAAACAAACATTGATTGGACCTTTACTACATTGTACTAGGGGCTCTACTTGTTCTTGCATTTAATCTTTATGACACTGGAACGTAGGTAATCCTTTGCCTGGTTTAGAGATAAGAAAGTGGTAACCGAGGAAGGGAAAAAAATTACGAACTATGACTTTGGGGAACTGCTACTGTATGAAATGTACACGAAGAAGAAAAGACTGACTAGAACCATGGCAAATTATAGGATATAATTAATACGGTTATAAAACGTTACCTGAAAGGATTGGGCATTTCCAGATACAGCTGAGTGGGAATCGAGAGATGCAACTTGCATTAAGGCAGCAGAAGGTGCCTGGAGCCCAGAAACAGATGCCTGAGGTGCTAAGATAAAGGGAGACGTTTCCACTGTTATCCACCCTTGCTTCTTGGTGTGAGTCTGGACTAGCACCTTACATACCATCATGCTTCAGACTCAACTATTTTCCTTGCCTAGTCTCCCTACACTCAGCTCTACTGCAATCTCAGGAATGAGCCAGTGGAAGGAAACTGGGTGCTCTCATGTGCTTCTGACTCAGCCCTAGGATCCCATCCGACAGGAAGTACAGAACACACCCAGGGAGATGTCTCAATAGCTGAGTGCAGATATCCAAAACTGACAGTGCAACACAGCAGAAGTCACAACCAGCAGCCAGGTCCCTCTCTGGGTGTGAAAATGTCTTACCCAGGGACAAACTGACAAGTGTCCCACTCTTACATTTACACTTTAGTCCTCAGTACTGAAACAATGCAGCCTAACAGTTTAAGGAACAGTGAGGATAATTTTTGTGCTGATCCAGTTCAAGGCCACAGAGCCTCAGAGAGGTTCCTTACCCTGTGAGGTCATCTGTGGTAACACTGGATGGGCTGGTTGAAGAGAGGGCTGGACGGATGGAGTCACCACGGGCTGCCCACCTCCTCGCAGAGTGTTCACATCCTGAAACAGGAACGAGTGTTTGAGTTACTCTGTATGGGGTCCCTCATTGAAGACTGAGGCTGACTGACTGCCCTAAACCTGCTTCCAACACAGGATTTCTAGGCAAAGAAGAGGAAGGAAAGGTAAGCGGAAGGCCATGAGTTGAGGGTGTGGGTTGTGGAGAAAAAGCACTCTGCTATGCAATAAAGTAAGAGTCCTTCTCCCTGTAAATCATATTGAATAAGTAAATATAGTTCATTTCCACAAATATTCTAAGAAGTTGATGTTCTATTGTCTGAAGCAGCTAAACTAACCACTCTTCAGAATATATCATTTTCCAAACCAATAGCTACCTTAAGACAAATATAATCTATTCCTACAAAAAAAGTGGTCTTTTGCAAGAAATAATCCAGACTCTTCCCTTCTGGCAAATCATCTCCATAGGCCTCAAGGTACTCAATGAAAATCGGATAACGCAGGATTCACTGCACCTGATTAACATGCTATATTTAGATAATATAGTTTTAGGATGTTTTTTCCAACAATCTTTCGTCTCATAAAATCAAAGCTATAACTCTAAACAAAGTTATTCTACATCCTCCTGCTTCATATAAGAAACAGAAAATCTTGAGGCACAATATTGACTGTAATCTGCTATGCTATAGTTCAAGGACCAAAGTTTTAGACATTCTTTTACTTTAGAACTTTCCCTTGTCCCCTTATATTCTCTTCTAGAAAAACATCCCAGTTTTAGATTTCTGCAGCTCTTAACAAACCTAAATGTCTAACAACAGAGTGAAAGGAATGTAATAAAATGATATAATAGAACACTGGGTTTCCTTTAAACCACTTTATTTACTTAAATCATTTATGTTAACGTAAATGTTTATGATATAACATTAAGTTTAAAAATCAGGTTACAAAGCAATATATAAAGATGAATGCCCTTTTTGTTCAATATGTTTCTTTTCTATAATTTTAAAGTATTCTAAAATGAATAAAAACATACAAAATTTTTAAGAAAAATATTCTTATTTAAATTGCATTTCCAGACCACAAAAAAATTAATCCTATAACAGTAGGCCTCAGAAATCCTATCTTCCTTTAAGATGTTAAATCTACGTAGAGCTTTTCCAAGAATAAAACAAAAATGTAAAATATAAAGTATATTCCAGAAAAAATTTTTTCAAGACCATCACCCTTTCCTTGTTTTCTATCAAAGTAAAAGAATACTAAAAATCAATTTGGAACACCAAATTCCAAATGGATTAAAAATTTAGATCTAAGTATAAAATATTGATAAATATCTTTAAAAATACATGTGATATTTATAATCTGAAAGTGGGGAGGCTTTCTAAGCATGTTAAAAGCAAATAACAAGGGGAGAAAGTTGACAGATTTGAATTCAATAAAATTCTTGAACTTCTAAATAGAAAACAAACACAAAAATACCATATACAAAGTCAAAAGACATACTAGTTGGAGCTTTAGTGATAGGCAACATCAGTGAGAAGACCAACCTTTCCCAAAATAATCTAAACATTTGCTCAACACATATGAATACAGCATCTGCTATGAACTGGGCATCATGCTGTCCAGAGAGTGATCTCTTGTAACAACAGAGATTCTCGTAAAGAAGGCTAAATTAACCACTGAAAACTGCCCAGTTCTTGTAAAAGATCTACAAAATTGCTTCCATCTCTCAGGGGAAGTACTAATCACAGTAGAAACACATGTACCAATACCAATCTGTATCATTTTGCATATTAGCCCTCTAAATAATGATTCTGCCTTAGAGGCAGAAAACACAATCACTCCAACCAAATAAAAAGAAAGATGATGGCGACATCTCTACTATTCATTCTAATACAGCCAGGGGGACATACTTCGATTTCTGAATCATTGGAATCCAGCTGTGGTGGAAGGATGGGCAGCATGGGCTGGCCCATTTTAGCCATCCGAGAGATCAACTTGGCTTTGACTGCATCGGGACTCTACAAAGAGAGGAAAGTCACAAAAATCACTGTGATCAAGGCTTATCACCTTCAGGCAGCTCTATCCCTTTGGCTTTTGTATCAAATCCTTCAACAAATCCCCCTACCATATCTATTTAAAAACATATCCTCTAGAAAATGAGAATCAAAGATTTCTTGCATAGAAGCATACATGGATCACAATTAATAGCAGTAAAAATAATTCCCTGTATCTTTGGAATGGACAAAGTAGTTTCACACGTATTGCCTCATTTCGATCAAGTCTCCCCAGCAGGCATAATTAGTCTCATTTTACAGATGAGAAACTAACATAGAGATGTTAAGAAAGGGAGGCATTTTAGATGACAGTACCCTCACTCAAAAGCCTGAAGCAATTCAGTAGATAGATATTCAGAAGAGATCTGTGAAGAAAAGGAAACAGGAGCTCTTTGTTTTAACTTCAGGTTAATTTAACTATGACTTAGCATTAACTACACACTAGACCCTGTGCTAGAAGCTTCCATTAACTGGCCCAAAATTTCAAAATGGCAAGTAAGTACACCTGAAGGTGCACAACATGAGCTATTGGGTGTAGAAGGAAATGATCATAACCTCCATTTTTATTAAGATTACTTTTTTTTTTTTTTTGAGATGGGGTCTCTATCAATCACCCAGGTTGGAGTGCAGTGGCGTGATCTCAGCTCACTGCAACTTCCATTTCCCAGATTTAAGAGGCCCTCCCACCCCAGCCTCCCAAGTAGCTGGGACCACAGGTGCTAATTTTTTGTATTTTTGGTCGAGAAAGGGCTTCGCCATGTTGCCTAGGCTGCATTTTTAATATTTTTAAGCTACCAATATAAGACATTGAGTTTGCTTACAGGGACTGATGGTACTTTATGTACATAATTTGTCAATAAACATACACTGGGAGTGTGTGCTTATTTTTTCTTAACTGATGATGTATCCAAAAAAAGTTAGATACATCAGGAAAGGACTAGTTATATAAACCCTATGCACACAATGGAATATTGTGATCTACAGATTAAAATGAGGACGCTCTCTATACAATAACATGAAAAGATTTTGCATTTTTTATATAATATAGTTATATGGAAAAGGCAAGGTGCATTACATACAGAGTATGCTACTTTGTGTGTGTGAAAGGAGGGAGGAATAAAATATACATTCCTATTTGCGTGCACCTGCATAATGAAACACTGAAAGAATATATAAGAAACTAATAAAAGCAGTTACCTAAGGGGTGTGAGATGGAATAGGGTAGATAAGGACAGGAATAGAAGTGAGTCCTCACAATGTAGATCTTGTTATATTGTTTTGATAACTGTGCCATATAAATGTAATTACCTATTCAAAACAAAGATAAAAACTTAAATGGAAAAGAAAAAGAAAAAGAAAGGTGGTTAATTTCATGTTATGTAAATTTTGCCTCCATTAAAAAAACAAACTTGTTTTAAAAAAAAAAAGAAAAAAATAGTTGGAGGCCATTAGTCTGCTAGAAGTTACTATAGCTTAGAAATAGGTAACAAGAGTTGTTATGACTACAGAGTACAATGGAACCAATATTGGACCATTTTGGTGACTGTTCAAAGATCTGAGATAATAATTATTCTTCAATTTTCCTCTGATTCTTTGATTTAACCTTCTGGGTTTAGGAGATCACTTCGAAACAATTATTTGCTTAATAATTCTGTTGGATTGAATATAAACAAGTAAACTAGGGTTGGAGACATGCTGGCACCAATTTCACTCCATACACCTATTCTGTTTCCCAGTGCAGTAGGTGAAGGCCACAGGGCTTTAGAATTTGAAGTGCCTCAGCCACTGTCTGGTCCACAGGCAGCAAACTCAGAAGCCTTCACAGACCAGGCAGGCCAGCAGCAAACTACCATATGCATCCTTCTTAAACGCATTCAAATCCAGATTTTACTAAAACAGCATGCTGGCACTTTCATCTTACAACTGGGGAAACACAGAGGCTCACTGTCCTGCTCAAAGTCAATCAGCTGGTGAACTAGCACAGAGCTCCTCTGTGAGAATGAAAGTATAAAGATATGTAATGTTAGCAACATTTATGATAATAACAAGAGCTAATGTTTACTGAGTGCGTACAATATGCCAGACACAATACTAAAAACTCCATAGGCATTATTTTATTTAGAAGTCATACAAATCTATTTGAGATAGGCAACATCTCCATTTTACAGATGAGGATTTAAACATGAAGCTTAGAGAAGCTAAATTGTTCAAGGTCACAGAAAGCAAGTAGAAGAGAGTGCCTAGGATTAACCACTAACACAATCCTTGGAATAAATAATATTTCTAAAATTGAAGAGCACTTTAACTGAGAGAGGCTCCTCCCCCAGTTGAACATCAGTCTCCTGATAATAATCACAGTGACCACTTATTAAAGACACACTAAACGAAGGCTCTGAGCTCAGCACTTTACAAATTATCTCTAATCTTCACAAAAACTGTAAAAAGGGGCTATGAGAATGAATTCCTTTTAACTAATGAAGAAGCTGAGGATCACAGAAGTTAGACAATTTTCTCAAGGCCACATGCTTATAAGAATCAAGATTTGAATCTCTATGCAGAAGCTGAGGCTAACTTACACTGACTCCCAAGTAAGGGGAAATGAACAAAGTAACCATTGATTTAGCCTAGAAACATTTTAGCCTCTTAACTTTTTTTTTCTCTAACCTACCATATCCTAAGCACATAAAACCTCAGCACACTAGGGGTGAGGGAGAAAAACTCTTTTTTTTTTTTTTTTTTTTTGAGACGGAGTCTCACTGTGTCTCCCAGGCTGGAGTGCAGTGGCGCGATCTCGGCTCACTGCAAGCTCCGCCCCCCGGGTTCACGCCATTCTCCCGCCTCAGCCTCCCAAGTAGCTGGGACTACAGGCGCCCGCTACCGCGCCCGGCTAGTTTTTTGTATTTTTAGTAGAGACGGGGTTTCACCATGTTAGCCAGGATAGTCTCGATCTCCTGACCTTGTGATCCACCCGCCTCGGCCTCCCAAAGTGCTGGGATTACAAGCTTGAGCCACCGCGCCCGGCCAAGGGAGAGACAAGGTCTCACTATGTTGCCTAGGCTGGTCTTGAACTCCTGCGCTCAGCTTCGCAAAGTGTTAGGATTATAGGTGATAACCACCATGCCTGGCCAAGACTCTTATACTTACTGTATTTATTGCAAGTTGTTCACTGAGGGAGTTAGATTTGGTACGAAGAGCTGGCTCCCTGAAAGCAAACAGACCATATTCCAAGATTGAAAACAAAATCCAGAATCACAAGTCCAAACTATATTGGATAAGCAAATTGTTTTTTTAAACGTGTGCCAATTTAATGACTGTAAAACAGAATTTTAACTCTTCTTTAGTTTGCATAATCTTTGAATGCTAGTAAAGTTGAACAACTTTCCATCCAAATGTTTATTATTTACATTTTTTCCATGAGTATATAATTTTGTACTTATGCCCTCTGCTTAGTTTTCTTCCAGAATTTTGTAAGTATTCTTCTGAGTTAGTGCTTTTGAGGCCTATGAATATTAAACTTTTGTCAGAAAAATCTGATGCAAGTATTTTCCCCATTTCCCTGATCCCATTTTTTCCAGTTATTTAAAATTATTTTAGTTTTTAACTATATCTCTATTTCTGAACCCCTCTAAGAATCATTTTTATGAGCCATAAAAGAGCTTCATACAATTGGAGTATCTTACCCTGATTTGAAAGGTATTGATGTGGGTGGTGACACAACAGGATCAGCAGAGGGGTTATCAGCACCAGGGATGGGAGACGGGGCTGCAGAATCCCGGGAACTAACACTGTGCCCATCACAGCCAGAATCTCTGGCAAACTTCACCTAGAGAAAGAGTCATCGCAGGTGGAATAGGCGACAAATACCCTTCCCCTTTCACCCTCCTTTCATTTTACTTATTTTTCATTACACAAGCCATTACCTGTTCACTGCAGGCAAATCAGAAAATGTAGCTCAGCCAAAAAGACAAAGGTAGTAATCACCTGCAATCCAACTACCATTATATTATCTGTCTCTGTATACAGCTTTTACAAAAATGGGCCATGCTGTTTTGTAACCTGTTTTGCTCACTCACTGACATATTAACCTATTTCCATATCATTAAATATTAATTTGCAATATTATTTTTAACTACTGAAGAGTATGTTTAACTTCAAGGGTCAGCCCTTCACTGCTATGATCTATAGGAAAAAGTCTCCAAAGGATTTTAGGAACTAAAGTCATAAATACATATTCTATTACAAAGTATATTTCACCAATTTCTCACTGTTAGACATTCAGCTTATTTCTATCATAAACAATGCTTCCATGAATAGCTTTGTATCTGTATTTTTGTACATAATCTTAAATATTTTCAAACTATAAATTAGTTAAATTTTAGTTAAATACTTCCAAACTATAAATTAGTTAAAATTGTTGGATAAAAGGGATGCTCATTTTGAAAGCTTTTAACCCATTTATGCCAAGTGGTCCATTATTGGAACGTTAAGCTTGTGGGAGTAATTTATATCCTACTGCTCAAGGTCATCACCAAGGTCTGATTTTTCCCCAAAATTTTGCAACCTCCAGCATAAATGGGTTAATAGATACTATTAAATTTCCCTTCAGAAAGAGTGAACTAGTTTATACACCACAGTAGTGCATAAATCTTTCTGAACACTCTTGCCACACGGGGTATCATTCTCTACCAGCCTTGTGAATTTGATATGCAGGTCAATTTGTCATTGTTTGATTATTGGTAAAACAGAAAATTTTTTGTTTCATGTGCCAGTCATGATAAACTCAAATTGGTTTGTTACCTATCACCAGCCATGATTTTTCAAACTCAAAGGAAAATTGACAGAGAATATAAAAGTTGTAATAAAGAAAAAAGGCAGCAGGTCACATGTCATTGAAAGAGGGCTAGAGCAGCCCAGCAGGATGAAAGTGTCCAGTTAGGAACAGTTAGGAAAGCATCACTGAGAAGGGAAGCACATCCTTTCTCTGTGGCAGGTGTAACAGCCATAAAGAAGATGACCATAATATTCCCTATTTGTATTGTATTTTAGAGTTTACAGTAACAAACCCTATCACATTTGAATCTAACAAACAGTATAAAGCAAACAGGATCATTTGGGGGCAGGGAACAGGTAGTATTAAGTTGACTAAGCACAATTTATTGCACAGAAACTATATATATTCATGTTAAGTTTTTTACATGGTACAAAAGGTACAGTGACAAAAAGTAAAACTTTCTGAACTCCATTTCCACTCTACAGAAAAAAAAAATCACTTTTAATGATTTCTTTTAAAGCTTCCAGGAATTTTCTATGAATATATGAGCATATATGTGTGTATTACGTGTGTGTGTATACACATATATGTACATATGACTATGGATATGGATATGTATATGTGTATACACACACAGACACACACACATGCACACACATACACACGCACATGAGACCATACTATCCACAATGTTCTGCAACTTGCTTCCTTAACAATAGATTTTTCATATTCTTTAAGAGCTACATAAAAGTCTATGAAAAAAAACATAATTTAACCAGTATCTTAATGATGGACATTTACGTTGTTGCCAGTTTTTGGCTACTACAATGTGGCAGAGGTAGTCGTAGTAAAACATACACACACGCAATCTTTGCATACTTATGTAAAGATATCAAGTTTGTAGCCATAGAATCACTAAGTAAAAAGTATATACATTGGGCAGGAGTCACTATTTTGTAGACAAAATAAAAAGCTTAGTGTGAAGATGTGACTTTTTTTTTTTGAGACAGAGTCTTGCTCTGTCACCCAGGCTGGAGTGCAATGGCACGATCTCATCTCACTGCAATCTCCACCTCCCAGGTTCAAGCAATTCTCCTGCCTCAGCCTCCCAAGTAGCTGGGACTACAGGCGCCTGCCACCAAGCCCAGCTAATTTTTTGTATTTTTAGTAGGGATGGGGTTTCACCACGTTAGCCAGGATGGTCTCGATCTCCTGACCTCATGATCCACCCACCTCGGCCTCCGAAAGTGCTGGGATTCCAGGCATGAGATGTGACTTTCTTAAAGTCACAACCACTTCTAGACTCTGAATAGAGAGCCAGGAAGGACATAATACTTTGATCCTTAGATTTCAAAGCTGTTGCTCTTTCTGACTACTCCATTTCTACTTTTTCAAAGAAATCTACGTCTTCAGAACCTAGTTTTCAAATATCTTCATTTATTTATTCATTTAACTAGCAAAAAGACATGCAGAAGACTCATCAAACAAAACAAAGACAGTTTCACTCACCCGCCTAACCTCCACCTCGAACACCAGGATCGAGTCTGTTGCTTGAGTCCAGCCTATTACCCCTTCTGAGCCAACAGCACAGGCTGGAGGGACAATAAGCAACCGCTTTCCTCCTTTTTTCATGCCCAGCATTCCATCTTCCCAGCCCTTTAAAAATCAGAGAGGAAAAGTTCATCAAACAAGAAGCTCCTCAGAAGACAAAGTGAAGTACAGGAGCAACAGGTTTCACTTATCCACACTTTCAGGTTTACTCAGTGCCTCCAGAGGTCGGGTCTGACTACTGCCCCGTGTTGCTATAAGAATATCTAGAAGACACCCTCTAAACCTACTTGTAAAAGCAGGCATATCTGGGGTTGCATGAAATATATTTAGCTTAGATGATGAGAGAAAATGGGAGGAATAAAAGAAGAGCAGTAAGAGTAAGAAAAGCTATCATTAAAAAAGCATGTTTTCAGCTGGGCACAGTGGCTCACAGCTGTAATCCCACCACTTTGAGAGGCCGGGATGGGTGGATCACCTGAGGTCAGGGGTTTGAGACCAGCCTGGCCAACATGGCAAAACCTCGTCTCTACCAAAAATACAAAAAATTAGCCAGACATGGTGGTGCACACCTGTAGTCCCAGCTACTCAGGAGGCTGAGGCAGGAGAATCGCTTGAACCCAGGAGACAGAGGTTGCAGAGAGCTGAGATCATGCCACTGAACTCCAGCCTAGGTGATAAAGCAAGACTCCATTTCCCCCCATCAAAAAAGATTGTTTTCTAGGAAGTGTGGAAAGTGCTTTACATGCACGATCTTGTTTAAGCCCCTCCAAAAACTTCATAAGGTTGTCAGGATTGTCCCCATTTTACTTCAATAACTGAAGCTTGTGGAGGTTAAGTATGTAGCCCAAGATCACACAGTTAGTAAGTTGTTAAGCTAAGATTCAACATTAGATCTGTCTAGGTTCAGGGATCATGACTTAACTGCTATGATCTATGGGAAAAAGTCTCCATAGGATTCTGGGAAAAGCGGTCATGAAAATGAACCTTTTTACCACACAGATGAATGAGTACAGCACAATGCATCATCACTACTATGTCCTGACACCATAATATACCACATGTGTAAAATATTCTTTATTTTATAAAACACCTGCACAGTTAGTAAAGAAAAAATTCACAACTTGAACCCAAGTTCTCTGATTCGAATCCCAGTGTTCCTCCTGCTATTGTCACAGTTGCCTCCCACAGTGATTGGAAAGTGCTGATTCAAAGCAACCCAGACAGATGAGATTCAACCCTTTATGACAAGTTTCTAGAATAAACTGTCTCACCTTTTCCCCTACTAGGCTATAGGAAGGATGAAATAATATGCTCAGAGTCATAGAATAGAAAAGAAAAGGTCAGGACTACAGAAAACGATTGTAACCATCTTCAATATAATGATTCATAGATAAAAATATCCCAAATGCAATGTAACACATTTTCCCCTCATATTCTTCATCCAAGCATTTCCAGATGTCAAAAAGATACCCTGATTAGAAATCCCACAGGCCGGGCGCGGTGGTTCACGCCTGTAATCCCAGCACTTTGGGAGGCCGAGGCAGGTGGATCACCTGAGGTCAGGAGTTCGAGACCAGCCTGATCAACATGCAGACACTCTATCTCCACTAAAAATACAAAATTAGCTGGGCGTGGTGGCGCATGCCTGTAATCCCAGCTACTCGGGAAGCCGAGGCAGGAGAATCGCTTGAACCCGGGAGGTGGAGGTTGCAACGAGCTGAGATCACACCATTGCACTCCAGCCTGAACAACAAGAGCAAAACTCTGTCTCAAAAAAAAAAAAAAAGAAAAGAAAAGAAATTCCACACAATTTAATCTAAGTTAAACCCACTGCAACTGATAAAACCATAAAAAAACACAGTGCAGCCTTTACCTTGATGACTTTTCCTGATCCTAATTTCAAGCGAAGCAACTTATCTTTGTTAGCAGTGGAGTCGAAAACCTGCAATTTGATTGAAGGAAATGAGGCCAGCCAATTTCAAAAATAATAATAACCATTATGGCATTCAACTAACTACATACCAGCACAGTACTTCTGGAACAGGGACTGTTAAATACACTCAGAAGATAGTTTCTAAAGGACCTGAAATGTTGGATGACATCATAGCTAAAGGGTGTTATCATAATGAGTATCTCTAAAACACTGATTTTCCAGGTTTAGAAAAAAAACACATTCCTACAACTATGCATTTAAGCATTTTTCATCCACAATATACTTTCAAATAAATCATCTCATTTTGATGCTGACACTAACCCTGCCGAGTAAGCAGAGCAAGATCATTAACCTCCATTCGCAAATGGAAAAAAATAAGAGTATAAATGACTTGATCAAGGTCAAATTAGTATATAATTGGATCTTGAATCCAGATTTTTCTAAACTCATAAAGGTCTTTCTCTCATATAATATATTGCTTTTAAGGGCTTAACAATATTAAAACACAATAAGCTCAATGTATTTACAGTATCTACTATAAGAAAAACTGTAAGGAGGGTCTAAAAAGAAGTTTTAAGACTTAATCCCATAAGAATATATTCAAGTGTAACACTGGTATAGGAGCATACACATGAACAACTAGCAAAAATAATAGTACTTGGGAAACTGGTTCCCACTTTCCCTAAGTTGAAGTGACAGAGTGGCACTGAGGATCTTTTACACATTCACATTTCATAATGTGCTCCCAAAGCAATTGCAGTGTCTAAAGTGGGGCTCCTATTTGACAACAGCAACAGTTCACAGTAATAGTATCTTCCCTGGGAATAGCCCTCATGCTATGTAAGTTTACAAAAGAACTTGCAAGGTGCATTTTCTTACCTGGCCCAGCACATGATTCTGAAAGAGCCAGCCGGTATAGGCCACTTCCAGAGAATCTCCAACTTCTACAGCAGGGCCTTCTGCCACAATGAGGTCCTGGGAGAGCACTGCATCCAGGGAAGAGGTACTGTTGCACTTAGCAATGCACACCTGCAAGACAAAATCGAAGCAGCATAAATGTAGTTTAAGCTCAGTAAGTACTCATTCCTTTATTGCTACTGCTCTTTCTCAAATAGCTTCATCCACTAACAAAACAGATTACATGTTTAGAAGTAAACCAAATGAAAGTTACTTATCTTGCCAGGAATCAAAAGTGCCTAGGAGTGTGGCTTTGTAATCAGAATGTCTGAGTACAGATCCAGGTACTGCCACTTATTAACTTTGTGACCCTGGCCAAATAATCTCTATGTACCCAAGATGGAGATAATGCTTCACACATCTCATAGGATGGTTATGAAAATTAAATGAGCTAATATAAGTAGAGTACTTGACAAGGTACCTGGCAAATAACAGTAAGTACTTAATAAGCATTAGCTATTGATTATGATACTGATTTACTGTTTCAGTTTTTGGGAACCTAGGAAAGAAAGGGAAACTTCGAAAAAATGTCAAAAAGCACTTCTAAAGACTGCAGTAGAAAGGGCATTTACAAAATCACGTTGCAATCCCAGAATCCACATCAATGCCACCTACAGATTTGGCCATATTATCTTAGCATAAATCTTAGACAAAGGAGTCAGAGGCATCTTTGTGAATAATTATTCTATTTATGAATAATTATCCTTGGGCTTGTGTTTTAATATTATTAAGCCCTCAAAAGCAATATACTATGAAAGATCTTTAGACTATGAGTTTAGAAAAATGTGGATTCAAGACCCAATTTTATCAATGTTTTAATATAGTATCCATTAGAAACTTGCTGCTCATTTTCTTTTAAAAAGTTCCAGAGGCCAGGCGCGGTGGCTCACGCCTGTAATCCCAGCACTTTGGGAGGCCGAGGCGGGCGGATCACAAGCTCAAGAGATTAGCCAGGAGTGGAGGTGTGCGCCTGTAGTCCCAGCTACTCGGGAGGCTGGGGCAGGAGAATAACTTGAACCGAGGAGGCAGAGGTTGTAGTAAGCTGAGATCACGCCACTGCACTCCAGCCTGGCAACAGAGCAAGACTCCATCTCAAAAAAAAAAAAAAAAAAAAAAAATTCATTATTGCAATCAAATAAAAACAATGAGGCAGCATTATTTTTACCAAGTGATGAAGACCAAAAGAAAAAAAGGATCATTCCAAATGCTGGCAAAGGTACAATGAGAAAATTGCTATAAATGTGAAATAGTACAATCTTTCTGAAAAAGCAGTGTGCCAAAGTGTATTAAGAACCTAAAAATAGGCTGGGTGCGGTGGCTCAAGCCTGTAATCCCAGCACTTTGGGAGGCCAAGACGGGTGGATCATGAGGTCAGGAGATCGAGACCATCCTGGCTAACACGGTGAAACCCCGTCTCTACTAAAAAAATACAAAAACTAGCTGGGCGAGGTGGCGGGCGCCTGTAGTCCCAGCTACTCAGGAGGCTGAGGCAGGAGAATGGCATAAACCCGGGAGGCAGAGCTTGCAGTGAGCTGAGATCCGGCCACTGCACTCCAGCCTGGGCAACAGAGCGAGACTCCGTCTCAAAATAAAAATAAAAATAAAAATAAAAACTAAAAATATCTGGACGTTTTGACTGAACCGAATCACTCACTCACTGAAACAAAGCTTATGGAAATATGTAGGGAGGAAAAAAGGACAGACTTATATAAAAAATGCTCACCTCGGTGTCATTTATTGCAGAGATAGAAAACAATCTAAGTGCATAACATAAGGTAATGATTACATCAACTAAGAAACAAATGTTACGGGCTGAATGTTTGTGTCCCCTTCGAATACTTACACTGAAATCCTAATTCCCAGTGTGACAGTATTAGGAGGTGGGGCCTTTGGGGGGTAAGTAAGCCAGGAGGGTGGAGCCCTCATGAATGGGATTAGGGACCTTATTAAAGAGATATCAGAGAACCATCTCACCCTCTTTCTACTATGTAAGGATACAAGAAGAAGATAGTCTGCAACCCAGAAGAGGGTCTCACTAGAACCCAACTATGCTGGCACCCTGATCTCAGACTTTCAGCCTCAAGAACCGTGAGAAATAACTTTCTGTTGCTTAATCACTCTATGGTAATTTGTTACGGTAGCTTGAACTGACAACACGCATATTATGCAGCCTTCAAAAATGTTTCCAAATAGTTTTTCATGAGATAGGAAAAGATGAATTATACATTTTTAAATACAATAAGCAAGATAAAGAACTATTAAAGGATTATATCTACTTATGTATATTATGCATAGAAAAAAGGAAATAGTGGTTACTTTGAGTAGTAAGATTATGAGTGTTTTTTTTTTTAATGCTTTTCTAAATTTTCTACAATGAGTATGTAGTAACCTACTCTCTCTCTCTCTCTCTCTCTCTCTCTCTTTTCTTGTACAGATGGGGTTTCACTATGTTGCCCAGGCTGGTCTTGAACTTCTGGGCTCAAGCGATCCACCTGCCTTGGCCTCCCAAAATGCTGGGATTACAGGCGTGGCGTGAACCACCACACCCAGCCTAAAACATTCTCTTTTAAAAAAGAGAAAGGCTAAATTGTCAAACAGTTTCAGTAAGTATTCCTATTATTTTCCTGAAATCATACAACAGGCTGAAGTGGCAAATTTAGTGGGTTTTTTTATGCTAGTCACCAACAAAACACAGCAGATTATGGGGTTTCTATATGTTTCCCTAAAATTAAGGGAAATCCAAACAAGTATTCTGGCTTCTCACAGGGAGAATAAGATATTATCACCTGCTTATTGAACTCCACAGCAGCTTTTTCCGACTCAAACATGATGGACCAGTTCTGTCTTTGGTCATCATAAAAGGTGCTATAGTTATTGGGGCGAACCTGGAGAAAGGAGAAATGTTAAGATAATGCATCCACAAGCAGTATTATACCAGATAAACATGACTGCCTAAGCTCACAGAGTAGGGTCATGACTCAGGTGGACCCAAAGAGAAGTATCAGAGATTTTTCTTCTTCCCTCTCACCCTCCACCATTCAACCTTTAGTCCACATTCCCAGAAGGAGCCAAGAGACCTTTCTGAAAGGTTCTGTTAGATACTTACAAGGACACCCAGGGATGAACAAGTGGATCTAATTTCTACTAGGTACAATCAGACCAATCTCTCCTGTAAACCTATCCTGAAGGCGCTAATGATTACATGATGAAGTCTTACCATTAGCTCAAAGTTCACATGAATCCTAGCAACCGTAACTGGCTGTTGCTGACTGATATAAAGAAGAATCCTATACTGTAGACAAGCAACGACAGAAAAAAGAGAGAACAGAAGTTAAAAGGCAACATAAAATCAGCAATATGTATCAGGGGTTGTGCTTCATACAGCTATTAAACTCAAAATCTTTTCATCCTTTAAGGCCTCAACTGTAAATTTTATCTTCTCACTATCCACGTTAATCTCTCATTTTGGCCTTGCTGTTTAACTGTAATTGGCAATGTCTTCGTTTTGTTAGTGTTTTCATTTATACAAGGGGTGACTAAGAGAGAGTGACTGGTTGTGTAAAAGAAAATACAAATTGTTTTTAAATTGATGAAAAACATAAAATACATGTACATTATACATATATATGCCCACGTGACCATTAACCGGATTTTTAAAATAGCAGAGCATTTCCCACACCACAGGAAGCTCCTTCATGCCCTTCCTAGTCAGTAATCCCCACCCTGAGGTAACCAATATTCTGACTTCTGTCACTGATTAATTTTGCCTTTTCTTTTTTTTTTTTTCTTTTTGAGACACTGTCTCTCTGTTGCCCAGGCTGGAGTACAGTGGAACAATCTCTGTTCACTGCAACCTCCACCTCCCGGGTTCAAGCAATTCTCCTGCCTCAGCCTCCAGAGTAGCTGAGGCTACAGGTGCATACCACCATGCCCGGCTCATTTTGTATTTTTAGTAGAGACTGGGTTTCACCATGCTGGCCAGGCTGGTCTTGAACCCCTGACCTCAGGTGATCCACCTGTCTCAGCCTCCCAAAGTGCTGGGATTACAGGTGTGAGCCACCACACCCAATTTTGCTATTCTTAAATTTGTATAAATGGGATTATACAGAGTATACTCTTTTGCCTTGCTTCTTTCACTCACCGTATCTGTAAGAGTAAGCCTTGATACTTCACGTTGCAGTACTTTGTTCTCTTCTATTGTCATGTAGTATTATATTATGTGAATATACCATAAACTCTTCGTTCATTCTCCTGTTTATGAACATTTGAGTTGTTTCCAGCTAGAGGCTATTATGAATGATACTTCTATGAACATTCTCCATGTCATTTTTTTTTTTTTTTTTGAGACGGAGTTTCACTCTTGTTGCCCAGGTTGGAGTGCAGTGGCATGATCTCGGCTCACCGCAACCTCCACCTCTCCACCTCCCGGGTTCAAGCAATTCTCCTGCCCCAGCCTCCCAAGTAGCTGGGATTACAGGCATGTGCCACCACACCTGGTTAATTTTTTTGTATTTTTAGTAGAGACGGGGTTTCTCCATGTTGGTCAGGCTGGTCTCCAACTCCCGACCTCAGGTGATCCACCTGCCTCAGCCTCCCAAAGTGCTGGGATTATAGGCGTAAGCCACTGCGCCCAGTCTCTCCATGTCTTTTGAAAGACACAGACATTCATTTCCCTCAACTTAAAGAATGTCCTTTAATGTTCCTTGCAGTGCAAATCTACTACAATGAATTCTCTCACTTTTGTTTGGCTGAAAATTTATTTTGCCTTCATTTTCGAAGGACATTTTTGTTGCTACAGAATTCTGTAATAGGCAGGGTTTTGTTTTCCTTTCAGCACTTTAAAGATGTAATTCTACTGTCTTTGGATTCCAATTATATGGACGTCAGACCATGTCCCACATCAATCTTTGCCCTAGTCTCTTTCTATTATTTCTTCTCTCTGTGCTTCAGTCTGAATATTTTCTATGGAACTGCCTTCGAAGTCACTAATTCTGTCTTCTGCTGTATTCTTACTCTGTTAAACCTATCCAATATGTTCTTAATTTCAGAAATTGTATTTTTCAAATCTAGAATGCCATGTGATTATTCTTATAGATTCTAGTTTTTTAAATTCTCCACCTTTTCATTCCGTTTGTACTTTTCCTCTATTTTCTTTAAGATATTATTCCTAGTTGTTTTAAGTGCTTTGTATGTTAACTTCAATGTCTAGATTATTTGTGAGTCTGCTCCTAGTTTATTTGTTCCCTTGATTATCAGTTACATTTTCCCACCTCTTCACATGTCAAGTAATTTTTGACTGTAGGCCTAACTTGTATATAAAACAACATAGGGGATAAAATCATAAAACTCTTGGAAGAAAACACAGAGGTAAATCTTCGTGACCTTGGTTTTGGTAATGGATTCTCCGATAAAACACTAAAAGTACATGTAACAAAAGAAAAAAATTAATAATATGGAGTTCACCAAAATTAAAAACTTTTGTACATCAAAGGACATTATCAAGAAAGTGAAAAGATAATCTATAAAATATCTGCAAATAAGCGTTTCATACTCAGAATATATTAAAAGACTACTACAACTCCACAACAAAAAAAAAATCCAATATTTAAAATGGGCAAAGGGCTTGAATAGACATCTCTCCAAAGAAAATACATGAATGGTCAATAAGCAAATGAAAAGATACTCAACATTAGACATTGGGTAAAATGCACATTAAAACCACAATAAAGTACCATTCCACACCTACTAGAATGGCAAGAATTTAAAAATAATAACAAAATGCTGGCAAGGATGTGAACAAACTGAAACCCTCATACATTGCTTGTGGGAATGTAAAATGGTGCGGCTGCTATGGAAAACAGTTTGGCAGTTTCTCAAAAAGCAATACATAAAATTACCATACGAGTCAGCAATTTCCACTCTTAGTATACAGCCAAAACAGGAACTTGACCATATACTTTTATGTCAGTCTTCCTGGTACATACTTTGTCTATTCCCAATAGACAAAAGGTATAAACAACCCAGCGTCCATCAACTGATGAATGAATAAACAAAATGTGGTATATACCTATAATGAAATATTATTCAGCCATGAAAAGGAATGAAATACTGACACATGCTAAAACATGGGTGAACCTTCAGGACATTATGCGAAATGAAATACATCAGTCACCAAAGACAAATACTGTTATGATTCCACTTATATGAGGTACCCAGAAAGGGCAAATTCATAAAAACAAGAAGTAGATTTGACCTTATGGGGAGTTGGGAAAAGGAAGAAGTAGAGTTGTTGCTTAATGGTTACAGTTTCTGTTTGGGAAATGTATAGTAGTGTTGGTTGCTCAACCAATATCATGAATGCAATTAATAGCACTGGATTATGCACTTAAAACAGTTAAATGGCAAATTTTATCTTATATATGCATATGTATGTGTATATATATATGTGTTCGTGTATGTGTCTGTGTACACACACCCCCCACAATTAAACAACAAACAAACAAAAAATGCCCAAATTTGTAAGGTAGGATCATATCACAAAGGTCAAATTTAACCATTTTGAATGGTTGGATTTGTTTGAATGCACAATAGTAACCAAAATGTGATCATTTACTATATACCTGATATTATAAATTAACATTCAATACAAACAATCATCTTTATCTTCTGATAAACAAAACATTGGGCAAGTCAGATAAAAGCCAACTCATTGGTATTATTTGGGACATCTGAATATACATGAGATGTGGGAGCACTCTCACCTCTCTGGCTGTGTGGTTCCCCAGAACTGCAGCACCAAATTTGCCCTGCTTTACATATTGACCATTTGTGCTATAGAAGGAAGAGAAACAAGTATTAACACTTCCCTAAACTCTGCAGAACCAGCTTTCTTTTCTGCCACAGAGATGTGGGAACAATAGTCATTCAGCCTCTAGACAGGCACACAGGTGAGCAGTTAGTTTTTTTTTTTTTTGAGACAGAGTCTCACTCTGTCGCCAGGCTGGAGTCCAGTGGCACCATCTCGGCTCACTGCAACCTCCACCTCCCAGGTTCAAGTGATTCTTCTGCCTCGGCCTCCCAAAGTGCTGGGATTATAGGCGAGCACCACCACACCCAGCCCAGCAGTTTATAATTTAAAGCCCGTATGCTACTTCCTTACTCTTTAAATATAAATATCTATCATTCTTGCTATCTCAGTGGAGAGGCTTTCTTTGAGTATTTGACAGTTGTTGAGGGTACAAGCACTTCCTAAAGAGAGTAGTCAAGATAATGGCTTTTCAAGTTTTACAGCAGAAATCTCCAATTCAGACGTTAAAAGTACTACTGAGATTTTGTCCGTGGAAGGGCTGAATAACCATTTTGCAACAAACAGAGTTTTTCGAGAAAAAGTAGCTTAACTGCACACCCTTCCACCAAACTTCAGAGAGTGTTCCTTCTCAGCGACTTACTATCGATATGCATGGACTGCTGTCGCAACCAGTATTGCGGGAGTGCTCATGGTGGCTGGTGCTGTTTTTGGTGTTGCCTGATTTCCTGAAGATGAACAAGAAAACAAAGTTGTCATTCACTTCTAGGTTTAAACTAATTTTTTTTTTTTTTTTTTTTTTTTTTTTGAGACAGAGTGTCACTCTGTTGCCCAGGCAGGAGTGCAGTGGCGCGATCTCGGTTCACTGGAACCTCTGCCTCCCAGGTTCAAGCAATTATCCTGCCTCAGCCTCATGAGTGGCTGGGATTCCAGGTGCGCACCACCACACCCAGCTAATCTTTGTATTTTTAGTAGAGATGAGGTTTCACCATGTTGGTCAGGCTGGTTTTGAACTCCTGACCTTGTGATCCATCTGCCTCAGCCTCCCAAAGTGCTAGGATTACAGGCATGAGCCACCACACCCAGCCTTAAACTAATTTTTAACCACTGAACTAGCTTCAAAATTGATCTTATTATAAAGATCACAGTTAGTGTTGTAATGCTTTTATTATTATTATCCTTAACTGATCCACAAAGCAGCCCTATGATCTAGTCTAGGGGTGAAGAAACTGAGCTTCTAATCACCCAAGTGCCTCACACAATTATACCATTATTGTATAGTGCCTAGGTCTGAAACCCAGGTATTTGGGAGGCTGAGGCACAAGAATCGCTTGAAACACCGGAGGCAGAAGTTGCAATGAGCCAAGATCACGCCACTGCACTCCAGCTCGGGTGACAGAGCAAGACTCCATCTCAAAAAAAAAAAAAAAAAAAAAAAAAATTTTTCCTTGAACAGAGAAGGTCTTCTGTATTGCTACTTTATTTATTTGTAAATGCCTAAAGAAAACTCTATAGGCAATCTTGCCTCTATAGCTCCCCGCTAAAAGCATAACAAACTCATAGTTGCTGTCTTCTGATTTACACAATCAAGTTAGGCAGGTGCAGTGGCCAGGAGTTCAAGGCCATAGTGCACTGGGATGGCACCTGTGAACAGCCACTACATTCCAGCCTGGGCAGCAAAGCAAGACTCTGTTTCCAAAATTAAGTAAAATAAAAAATAAAAATAAAAAATCAAGTGTTTTCATTGGGTGGTGACTAAGGTTGTTTCTTTTTTTCCCATTAACTCAACCACTTCAACTCTGAAGCACACTGCTGATGAAGAGATGTGCCACGGGAAATATAAAAGCACAGCCTACCAGAAATCTGGCCAGGTTATGACTTGGAAAACAAGAGAAGCACCTACAGCAAAACTGCCTAAAGTAATAGGTAATATTTAAAGCAGGGGTCAGCAAACATTTTCTGTAAAGGGCCTACAGGTTGTGGTATAATATGAAATATGTTTGTTCTTTGTCCTCGGTTCCTGACACAGTGCTCCCAAATCTCTTGTAATTTCCTGAGTGATACATCTTTTGTATAATCCAATTTTAGCCAGCATGGTAAGGAAGGAAGGCCCCTTTGCTTTAACCTACACAACAAAAGTAACTTTGAAGTGACCAGTTGTTTTTTGTTCTGTTTCTGCTTTCTTCAGCCCTTTTCTGCCTATAAAGCCAACCTCCTCTGCTCAGCTCATCACAACATTCCATTTTATAGAATTAAGTGTTGCCCAATTCTAGAATCTCAAATAAAAGCCCACCAAGATCTTAAAACTACATGTGTTATAACTGTATCATTTGACAATGCTAATGAGTGGGGCCCTACAGGGGTGGAGCCTCAGGATGGAGCCTACAGCTAACCTGCCCAGATAAAGGAAGTGAAAAGTAGGTCTTCCTTCTTGCCAAAACACTGGACAGTGTCTACTTAAGAGTGCCTTGGGCAGAGTTTGGGAGAGCGGTGTCCACATGGGGCAGAAAGTCTTGCTTTCGAATCTCTCCATCAGTTCCCAAGAAAGCACATACCATCCAGCTACTAGAAATTAGGATCCCAGATCTTAGAGAAGCACCCACCACTGGGGGTGAGCTTAGACAGACTGGTCAAGGATACACAACCTGGCATGTCCACTTTTGGAAGGTTGCTAACCCTTCCATCTAACCTGTTAAGACACAATCCTTGTGCCAGTTGTGATGGCTAATACTGAGTGTCAACTTGATTGGATTGAAGTACACAAAGTATTGATCCTGGGTGTGTCTGTGACGGTGTTGCCAAAGGAGATTAACATCTGAATCAGTGGACTGGGAGAGGCAGACTCATCCTCAATCTGGTTGGGCACCATCTAATTAACTGCCAGCATGGCTAGAATAAGGCAGAAGAAGGTGGAAGGGGCTGACTTGCTGAGTCTTCCGACTTTCATCTTTCTCCTGTGCTGGATGCTTTCTGCCCTTGAACATCAGGTTCTTTGGCTTTTGGACTCTTGGACTTACACTAGTAGTTGGCCAGAGGCTCTCAGGCCTGCAGCCACAGACTGAAGGCTGTACTGTCGGCTTCCCTACTTTTGGGGTTTTGGGACTCGGACTTATCCATTACTGGCTTCCTTGTTCTTCAACTTGCAGATGGCCTATCATGGGGCTTTACCTTGTGATCGTGTGAGTCAATTCTTAATTAAACTCCCTTTCATACATACATATTTCCTATTAGTTCTGTCCCTCCAGAGAACCCTAATACACTCTTGCTTTTATTTTGTTTTGTTTTTGTTTTTGTTTTTTTGAGACGGAGTCTTGCTCTGTTGCCCAGGCTGGAGTACAGTGGCACGATCTCAGATCACCACAACCTCTGCCTCCTGGGTTCTAAAGATCCTCCTGCCTCAGCCCCCCTAGTAGCTGGGATTACAGGCACGCACCACTATGACTGGCTAATTTTTGTATTTTTTGTAGAGATGGGGTTTTGCCATGTTGACCAGGCTGGTCTTGAACTCCTGACCTCAAGTGATCCACCCACCTCGACCTCCCAAAGTGCTGGGATTACAGGTGTGAGCCACCTTGCCCGGGCAATACTCTCTTAACTTACCTGTTGCTGCAGTTCCCTGGCCTTTCTTAGGCTGTTTTGGGGCTGTGTACTGGAAAAATTCATTTCCATGGCCAGCTGCTGCCTGATCCAGACCAAAAAGGGAGGCCAATCTGGCACTGTCAATAGAAAATGAAAAATGAAATTTCATTGATATATCCCAAACCTGGAATTACTATAAAAGCTGCTCATCTCCAACCTTGAAGAAATACTTCCTTGATGACATCCCACCATTCAATACTAGAAGCACTTCCAGCTAGGAAAGCTGATTAAAAAAAAAAGAAAGAAAGAAAGAAAGAAAAATACTGGACACAGCAAAGTGTCTTTGAAATCAAGATTGTATATGTGATTTGAACACCATCAGTTGACCCTGCTCATCCCCAGGATCTTGGTTATTTCTTTTTTCTGGACCTCAGTTTTTCCACCTGTAAATTGAAGTGATTAGTTCAGATGCTCTCTATGATATCTTCAAACTGTAAATTCTTGCTTTTAGCAAATCACAGTTTCTAGTCACCCTTACTGATTACTCCCCCTCCTGCTTTTGCCAGTTTATTCAATTGAAATGAAGCTATGATACAAACTTACCCATCAAACACGGTCCCTGACATCCTTTCATCTAACAGAACTATTCTTTCATCATCCCACACAAGGAATCTTATGCTCCCACCATTCCACTGAAACTCATCTTGTTAAGATCACTAACAACTTTTTGTTTGTTTTTGTTTTTGTGTTTAGATGGAGTTTCACCCTGTTGCCTAGGCTGGAGTGCAGTGGTATGATCTCGGCTCACTGCAACCTCCGCTTCCCAGGTTCAAGCAATTCTCCTGCCTCAGCCTCCCAAGTAGCTGGGACTACAGGCATGTGCCACCACACCCAGCTAATTTTTGTACTTTTAGTAGAGATAGGGTTTCACCATGTTGGGCAGGCTGGTCTCGAACTCCTGACCTCAAGTGATCCACCCACCTTGGACTCCCAAAGTGCTGGGATTATAGGCACGAGCCACCAGGCCCGTCCGATCATCACAACTTCTTTGTTACTAAACCCAGTTTACCAGACCTTATCTTATTTGACCTCATACCACCTTTTCATATGGTTAATTAATTTGTTCTTGAAATTCTTCTCTTGACTTCTGCAGGGGCTGTGGAAGGAACAGGTCCAAATAAGATATCAATAAATACTAATGCAATCCCTGGCTTGTTTTGCCCCATTTCTCTGGCTTCTCTTTAACTCCTTGGGCTCTTCTTCTTCATTTGCCCAATCTTTAAATGTCCATGTCTCCAGGGCTTCATGCTTTCTCTCTCTTGGTAGCGTTTCATACTGTCTCTCTCTACTTATTTACCTTGGTATCAAATGCTATCCAAATGCTGATGATGCTCAGATCTGTATTCCCAGCCCAGAACTTGCTCCCAAGTGGCAGACAACATAGATATCCCACAGGCAATACAAATGTAACATGTCCAAACCAGAACTCATATCCTCCAATGCCCACTGCCCCAGCAAAACTTGTTCTTCCTTTTGTGCTCCAAGACCACTGTCAGTTTCAAGGATTCCAGAGAAGGACTCAATGGTCTCAGCATATAGTGGTACTCATGACTAAAATCTATTACAAAAGGATATACAGCAAAATCAGCAAAAGTAAAAAGTGCATGGGTTGGCTGGGCACAGTGGCTCATGCCTATAATCCCAGCACTTTGGGAGGCTGAGACAGGAGGATCACTTGAGGTCAGGAGTTTGAGACCAGCCTGACCAACATGGTGAAACCCCATCTCTACTAAAAGTACAAAAATTAGCTGGGCATGGAGGTGTACACCTGTAATCCCAGCTACTCAGGAGGCTGAGGCAGGAGAATCGCTTGAACCCGGGAGGCAGAGGTTGCAGTGAGCTGAGATTGCGCCACTGCGCTCCAGGCTAGGCAACAGAGCAAGACTCCGTCTCCAAAAAGAAAAAAGAAAAAAAAATTATCCAGTCTTGAGGGTAAACGTCTGGAGTCCTAGCTACTTCAGAGGCTGAGGCAGGAGGCTCAATTGAGCCCAGGAGTTTGAGACTACAATGAGCTATGATCATGCCACTGCATCACAGCCTAGGTAACACAGCAAGACCCTGTCTTCCCTGAACCAAAAGAAAAGGATTACTAGATCATCATAAATGCCATGGGAATGAGACCAGTGGCGTTATAAGAAGAGGAATAAAGATCTGAGCTAGTATATCCAGCATGCTTGCCATGTGATGCCCCATGCCATCTCAGGACCCTGCAGAGAGTTCCTACCAACAAGACCTTCACCACATACAGCCCCTCTGACCTTGAACTTCACAGCCTCCATAATTGTAAAAAAGAAATTCCTTTTCTTTATCGCACTTTAGGTATTTTGTTACAAGCAACAGAAAACAGACTAACATATCAGCCAAGAGCCAACCTTCTAAGCAGGGCTTTTTAGGAATAATAGTCTCAGGCTTGCTGTGTTAACTCTTTAAAACAATTTTTTGTTTAGAGACAGGGTCTCAATCTGTCACCAGGCTAGAGTGCAGTGGGGTGTTCATGGCTCACTGCAGCTTTTGCGTCCAGGGCTCAACCAATCCTCCGACCTCAGCCTTCCAAATAGCTGAGACTACAAGCATGCACCACCACACTCTGTGGATTCTCCCACCTCAGCCTCCCAAGTAGCTGGGACTATAGGCATGCACCAAGAAACCTGGCTAATTCTTGTATTTTTTGTACAGATAGGGTTTCACCATGTTGCCCAGGCTGCTCTTGAACTCCTGGGCTCAAGTGATCCACCCACCTTAGCCTCCCAAAATTCTGGAATTACAGGTGTGAGCCATTGTGCTCAGCCATGAAACATATTTCTTAAATGGTAAGACCTGATCTGAATGGATGTTGTGTTAGCAGGCATGAAAACAACATTAATCTTATACATCTCCATCAGAGCTTGTGAGTGACCAGGTACACTGTCAATGGGCAGTAATAATTTGAAAGAAGGCTTTTTTTTTTTTTCCTGAACAGTGGGTCTCAACAGTGTATTTAAAATATTCAGTAAAGTATGGTATAAACAGATGTGCTGTCATCCAGGCTTTGTTCCATTTACAGAGCACAGGCAGAGTAAATTCAGCATAATACCTAAGGGCCCTAGGATTTTTGGAATGGTAAATGAGCAATGGCTTCAACTTAAAGTCACCAGCTGCATTATCCCCTAATAAGAGTAAGCCTGTCCTTTGAAGTTTTGAAGCCAAGCACTGACTTCTCCTCTCTAGCCATGAAAGTCCTAGATCTTCTTCCAACAGAAAGCTGTTTTGTCTACACTGAAAATCTGTTGTTTGGTGTAGCCACCATCACCAGTTCTCTTTGCTAGAACTTCTAGATAACTTGCTGCAGCTGGAAATTACTTGCTGCTTCATTTAGCACTTTCATGCTATGAAGATGGCTTCTTTCCCTCAACCTCATGAACCTCTGCTCACTTCCAACTTTTCTTCTGCAGCATCCTCACCTCTCTCAGCTTTCACAGAATTGAAAAGAGTTAGGGCCTTGCTCTGAATTAGGCTTTGGTTCAAGAAAATTTGTGACTGATTTGATGTTTTATCAGATCCCTCAAACTTTCTCCATGTCAGCAATAAGGCTGTTTTGCTTTCTCATCATTTGTGTGTTCACTGGAGCACTTTTAATTTCCTTTAGGAATGTTTCCTTTGCATTCACAATACGGCTAACTGGCACAAGAGGCCTAGTTTTTGACTTGTCTTTGTTTTTACACTCCTTCCTCACAAAGCTTGATCATTTCTACCTTTTTTTTTTTTTTTTTTTTTTGAGACGGAGTCTCTCTCTGTCGCCCAGGCTGGAGTGCAGTGGCCGGATCTCAGCTCACTGCAAGCTCCGCCTCCCGGGTTCACGCCATTCTCCGGCCTCAGCCTCCCGAGTAGCTGGAACTACAGGCGCCCGCCACCTCGCCCGGCTAGTTTTTTTTTTTTTTGTATTTCTTAATAGAGACGGGGTTTCACCGTGTTAGCCAGGATGGTCTCGATCTCCTGACCTCGTGATCCGCCCGTCTCGGCCTCCCAAAGTGCTGGGATTACAGGCTTGAGCCACCGCACCCAGCCCATTTCTACCTTTTTTAAAGCGAGAGATGTGCAACTCTTCCTTTCACTTAAACACTTAAGGTGGTTGTAGGGTTATTCATTGGCCTAATGCCAATATTGCTGAGTCATAGAGTATAGGTAGGCCCAAGAAGAGGAAAAAACAGATAGAGAACTGCCAGTCAGTGGAGCAGTCAGAACATACACAACATTTATCAATTAAGTTCACTATTTTATGTGGGCGTAGTCTGTGACAACAACAATTACAATAACACCAAAGATCACACCATAACAGATATAATGCCATTGAAAAAGTTTGCAATATTCAGAGGATATATGTGTGTATGCGTGTGTGTGTGTATATATATATATATATATAATTATTTTTTTTTTTTTCTTTGAGATGCAGTCTCACTCTGTCGCCCAGGCTGGAGTGCAGTGGCACAATCTCGGCTCACTACAACCTCCGCCTCCTGGGTTCAAGAGATTCTCATGTCTCAGCATCCCAAATTGCTAGGATTACAGGAGCGCACCACCATGCCCTGCTAATTTCTGTATTTTTTAGTAGAGACATGGTTTTGCTATGTTGGCCAGGCTGGTTGCAAACTCCTGGCCTCAAGTGATCCACCCACCTCAGCCTCCCAAAGTGCTGGGATTATAGGTGTGAGCCACTGCAACTGACCAAGAGAATATTTTTGAACATTAAGAGAATTACCAAAATGTGACACAGAGACATGAAGGGAGCAATTTTGCTGTTGGCAAAATTATGCCAACAAACTCGCTCAACACAGGGTTGGCCACGACCTTTATTTTGTAAAAAAAAAAAAAAAAAAAATCTGCAAGGCACAATAAAGCAAATCAAAAAAAAAAAAAGAGGTATGCCCAGGGTCTGGTATGTAATAGGTTCAATAAATGAATTCAAAGCTTAGTCTGGCTCTGAGTGCCTCTTCTCCAAAGGCATCCTTAGTTTAGGTGAAGTAAACATTGAAACTTCCCAACAAGTTATTTTGGCTTTTCAGGTTTTTTCAAAACTAGTTTTATGTATAGAGAAATACGCACTAGCATTTTACAAAATAAATTTGATATGACTTGAAACTATTACCTTCTTTTCTCAAAGTAGTCTAGTGTAAGTTTGTTTCCTGTAAACAGGCCAGAAATGCCTACTGTAAAGGACTAAGAGGTTTAAACGAGATTGTAAATGCAGTGCTTGTGTGAGAGCAGCACTGGCCTAAAAAGACATCAAGGAATGCTTATGGAATTTAGAAGAGAGCAATATTTTTCCTTTCAGGCAGGAAAATTTGGGCAAATTGCCTAAAGGAATAAGATTCTGGAAGAGCTGGGTTTCACTGTCTTTAACACAGTGAAAAAAGTACAAAGCTTAGCACCTAGTTAAGATAACATATAAGAAAAGAATGTCCTTGTTAGCTTCAATAAGCCATTGGTATTGGGCTTGCTGTTTTAATTTTGCAGGTATAGCCTTTCTAAAAGGAAAGAAGAATGTCATAAGTGAACTGTGTTTCCATAGATGTTCTAAAGACCAGCCAACTGAAGACTACAAAGTCAATCCAAAAGCCAGGTCAACCTAATTAGTTTTCAGATTAATTCCAATTTCTTTTCTTCTTCTTTCTTTTTTTTTGAGATGGAATTTTGCTCTTGGCGTCCAGGCTAGAGTGCAATGGCAGGATCTCAGCTTACTGCAACCTCCACCTCCAGGATTCAAGCAATTCTCGTGCCTCAGTCTCCTGATCACTGAGATTACGAGCACCCGCCACCATGCCTGTTTAATTTTTGTATTTGTAGTAGTTATGGGGTTTCACCATGTTGGCCAGGCTGGTCTTGAACTCCTGACCTCAGGTGATCCGCCCACCTCAGCCTCCCAAAGTGCTGGGATTACAGGCGCAAGCCACCACGCCCAGCCTTTTTTTTTTTTTTTTTTTTTTATGAGACGGAGAGTAGCTTTGTCGCCCAGGCTGAGTGCACTGGCACGACCTCGGCTCGCTGCAACCTCCGCCTCCCAGATTCAAGCGATTCTCCTGCCTCAGCCTCCTGAGTAGCTGGGATTACAGGCACCCGTCACCACACCCAGTTAATTTTTGTATTTTTGTAGAGACGGGGTTTCACTGTGTTGGCCAGGCTGGTCTCAATCTCCTGACCTCATGATCCGCCCACCTTGTCCTCCCAAAATGCTGGGATTACAAGTTTGAACCACCACGCTCAGCCCCCTTTTCTATTAATATTTTTAATGGACTCTACATCAACTTGGGAGATAAGTTACTTGTAAATTTTTAGCAGGGCATGGTGGTTCACTCTCAGAGGCTGAGACAGGAGGACTCCTTGAGGCCAGGAGTTCAAGACCAGCCTGAGCAACATAGCAAGACCCTATATTTACAAAAAATTAAAAATTAGCCAGGCGTGGTGGCATGCGCCTGTAGTCCCAGCTACTTGGGAGACTGAAGCAAGTGGATTGCTTGAGCCCAGGAGTTCGAAGCTGCAGTGAGCCATGACTGTACCACTGCACTCCAGCCTAGGCATCAGAGCAAAACCCTGTCTCAAAAAATAAATAAATAAACAAAAATGAATAAATTTTTAGATTTTGCCACTACTAAAGAACTCTCAAATATACACACTCTCCCTATGTTGGCAAGAATGAGTTTGCTAACTCTGGACTTGAGTCAATGTTTATAATTCATAGGAAAAGTCATTACAACATTAACTACATTTAAAAAAAAATGTTAGACAATGCATTTAGTCGCCAAGGACCTCACCTCACCTCAGTTTTATATTACTTTTCTTTCTCATCAAAAACAAAAACACATGCATTTACATTGTATCAATATATTTTAATAAATGGATTTTTTTGTTGGTAAAGTATTATACTTTTTAAATAAACTGACATCAAACATCTATTTCAATAATAACAACAACAGCACATAGGCAGGTCTCGTAGAATCTGCCTACCTGATTTCAGATCCAGGCTCTATTACTTTCTAGCTGCATGATGTTGGGCAATTTACCTCTCCGAGCCTTTCTCATTTGTAAAATGGATATAATGGTTAATAGTAGTACCTCATAGAGAAGAGTAAATACACTAATGTATATATACATTTCTCACTTGTAAACTGGGCATAGTAGGTAAAATTACTTCATGGAGTAGAAGGAAGGAATAAATACAATAATGTCTATGTATTCCTTAGAACAGTGTGTGGCATTGAGTAAGCACAGAGTATGTGTTTATATACTTGTGAACACATCCTATTATCTCAAAATGTGGTTCAACTCAGATACCCCTGCAAGGGTGGAAGCATGCTTGATTGACATACAAGTTGACCTGCAACCATAAACTGGTATTAGCGTTAACATTAAAACTATAGAATTGGGAAAGGTCTCCAAGTTTATCTAGGTCAAACCTCATTATTGAATAGGTTGGGGTATGGAGAGACAAGGATGGAAGATAATCTGTCCAAAGTTACATTCCTAACTGGGGATAGAATAAACATTAGAATCTAGGCTTTTTCCTATCTTTTACAGAACTTAAAATGCTTTCTGATGATCAGATAATTTATCTTTTTACCCTCTTTAGATTGGTGATTTACCATTACTATGCTAATCAGATCTGCCTCACATACCTTTATAATCTAAAACAAATATATACATAACTAGCCCCTTAAAAATGCTTTGTGATTATTATTCCTGGGTTGATTTTATTCTACTACTAAAATAAAAGTTTCTTAGGGACAGAAACTGTGCCTTATTCCTATCTGGATTAGCTGAAGCCAAGTACTATTACTTCATTACTATTACTTCCCACAACAGTGAGGAATGGGCTAAAACAAACTAACAAACAAAAGCAAGCCTCTTGATTACTACTTCTACATTAACAGTAAACTCTAAGAGGCCTAGAAATTCAGAAGGCAGATTATCAGATACTTCCACTTCTATTAGGCTTGAATATCCTTAATGGAATCAAGCAAGTCAGGTGTTTAAATCAAGAGACTTGGAACTTAAGCAAGTATACTTATAGTAATATATGGCTACAAAAGAGGAAGTGAAAAGCAGTTGCAGTATTCACTGTCATATGTTCTACTTCCTTAGAGAAAACCAAAAAAGGAATAGCTAAATCAGAGAATGTTGGTGAAACTTTCTGTATTCTCAGTGTTAAATTTGATTTGGTTTTCCTGATAACCATGGGGAACAAAAATAAGCTGCAACTTTGCTTAGCATGTCTTTTATCATCAAATTAGCTGTTGTCTATGTCTAGGAGTACAGTCACATGCCTAGAATTCAAGTGTCCCAGATCCTTGAGAAGACTGCTCAGGAAAAAAGAATAGTTGAGCCACCAAGAATTTATCTCTGGCCAGGAATCTGGAAAAGAACACATGACTGTCATTACTTATTCCATAATTTTCAGTCAGCTTGGACTGATTGTTGCAAGAAAGTTGGGAGCCCTAACATTACAGACTTCTCCCAAATACTTTCACATAGTGAAGGATGTGAATTTAAAGTATAACCTTCAAAATTTTCAAGTGGTCTAATATACGGCTATACACAAAACAGGTTTGTTGGAAGGAACATTAATTCAAAAGGCTGGCTACAAACAGAGTCAACAGCAGCAAGGAGTTTGGACTGTATGGAGATTTGTTAATGTTTTGGGTGGAACAGGGAAAAAAAGAACCAAAGCACAGCTTAACTATAAAATAACTGAGAAACGGAAAGAACTCAAAGTGGAACTAAGTGAATGCAGGCCATCTAAAGAGGGGGGTACGAAGGGAAAAGAGTGGTGAGAGTGAAAAGACTTAAGGATAGGTAATATAGAGCTAGTTAGTGTAAATCAAAAGTTCCTATTTAAAGACAAAAGAAGGCCAGTGTCATTTTATGGTCATTCATCTATTAACTCATTTGTTTATGTATTGTCTATGACTACTCTCACCCTACAAGGCAGAACTGAGTATTTGTGGTTGCAACAGAAACCACATGGCCCATTAGATCTTTAAGCAACTTAAGGGGAGGCACAGCAGTTTAATCATTTTTGTAACCTCTTAGTATTTAGCAGATTAAGGAGCATATGTGGTGTATTTGTCATTTTTCCAGTACATTCTTCAGCATGCACAAAATTTGTTAAGCATATGTTCAAAGATAAGCTCTGCAATGATCAGAGCTTGGTAGCTCACAAGTTTGGAGGAAGTCAAGCTGTCCACTGGCACAACACAATGGAAAAGGCTAAACTGACCAATGAAAGAGACAAAACCCTGCCTTTCTTTAAAGACTTCTATCCCAGGCTGGTATATATTAATATAACGCTTGAATAAACTGGAGAATGACGGAAGTCTGTTACGTTGGTTTTAAGCTTTAAACTTTACAAAGTGCAGTTTCGCAGCTATTATTCATTCAACAGCCATTTCCTGAGCACTCACTATGTGCTATGTACCATGCTGAGTGCTAGACAGAAATGAACAACATAAGCAGTCCCTGTCCTGTGAGGACGCATAATCTAATAGGTTCGGGGTACAAGAATAGAGGCAAACACACCTAACTGTAGGAATAAGGAAGAGAAAGCAATTCATTCTGTCTGAGGCTGCAGGAGAAGGAAAAGCATCCAAAACGTGACATCCGAGCTGGGCCTTGAAGAATGCTAGAGCTGACCCACCAGGGCCCGGTTCTAAAGTGTCATCGCCTTCTCCACGGAGAAGGGAAAGTCTCTTATCAGCCCCAGCTGACTCCTACAAAAATTCTGAGGCAGGAAGTTTCATCAGCAATCATTCCCATTTCACAGGAGAAATTGTGACCCAGAATGCAAAAGGCAAACCCCAGGGTTATCTTCGCGCCAAGAGAGATGCCGGGTCCCGAACCTCAGATTGGCAGAGTCAGCACAGTTGGAAGCTCTGCCCAGATTCTGAGAGGTGTAGAGCACCGGAATGTGTCAAGAGTCTCCCCCCGGAAGTTGGGAAAAGGCCTGAGAAAAGATCGACCCTCCCTCCAACAATCCGCCGGTATCTCTCAGCCACGCCCTCCAGCGCATACTTCTCAGTCACTCACCCGCCGCTGGGCGATAGGAAATCGGTGTCGTCCTCGTCCCCCGCACCGAACATTGCGTTGGCTTTCACCAGGCTGCGGGGAGGAAGGTGGGTATTTCCAGAGTCCCAGGGCTTGTCACCGCCGACGTCGTAAAATGCCGCGGCGGCGTGCTGCTTTCCGGCAGGGTGAACTCCCTCACGGTCTCTGGGCCGAAAGTAGTCTAGGCTCTGGAGAAGGTGGGGCAAAGGCAAATGAGAGGCTCGCGTGGGCACGCGCGCCACGTGACGTCAGGCCTCTCCAGCCCGCAGGGGGTCGGAGCTTCACAGTCTCGTGCAGGGATTGGTCGGTAATGCTAGGGGGCGGGAGGGGGCGGGAAATCCTCGGCCTCGGTGGCGGTCGTGGACACGTCGAGCCGGGTAGAAGTGGACGGACGGCTCGAGGAGTCGTGAGGGGGTGACGGATTAAGATTGGGAGAGAGAGGCGCCAGTGGCTGGACTCGACCTGGGAAGGTAAGGCTTCTCCCGGCCCCTCTCTAGCACCCCTGTGCATGGGTACCGTCCTTTCCCCAGCGGGACAAGGACCCTTCTGGCCGCTCCCCTCAGCTTCGCGGAAGGAGAAAGAGCGCGGGACTGGAGGGTTAAAGACTTGGGCTTCGGCCGGGTCCCTGCAGTGGCATAGCCAGAGTGACCTTGGGCCGGGGTGCTCGGTGCCTCAGTTTCCCCGTGTATGCAACCGGCCATTTGTCCAGTGCTTCCATGTGCCGGCTGGTGCAGAAGATTTTAGAGCTCAAAGGTCATCGATTTCGATCCCGGCCTCCTCGTAATCTCAGAATTTACAGATAGGGAGACGAAGGAACTAAGCACCCGGGTGACTAGTCCGAGGTCACAAAGAGTAAAGGGCAGACTGAGACTGGATTCCTCGTCCTTTGATTCAGGACATAGTGAGCTAGTGCGTGAACAAGAACCTTACCAGCCCTTAAGCACTGTGTGCCCTTACAGAATGGCTATTGAAAGACTGTAGCATACACCTCGAGGAAAATCCCCTTTCTGGAGTCCACCTGTATTCTACGCAGGTGAGGTGCAGAAGAACTAGGATATTCTGGCGGTGGGTGATGGAAAGGAGGATACTTTGGAGGCAGACACATCCCCAGCCCAACCTTGGCGTGGGTTTCCCTGGGTCTTCCTGCGACAGTCCTAAATCAACATCAATTGTGACGGACTCCTCTGACTCCAGTTTCCACCCTATCTGTATCTTACCTAAGTATTTTTTTGGTTAACCTGGTTTCATTCTCGAAACAATCCTGGGGTAGTCCTGGCTTAGGTAAGGTGTGGCTCAGGAGATAGTGTCCCATTGTAGCGTCCAGACTCAATGGAGTTCTTGGGCTTCCCCTCACAGTCAGGTTGGTACTACAGGTGTCCCTTACCTGAATGTTTCAATCTGTCAATATGAAATTGAAGCGAAGTTCTCCCTCCCAGAGAACTTTGCACCTCCTGGCAAAGATGTTAAAGCAGCGAAGCCTCACAGTTGGAATGATGCAACTGGAATCTAAGCACTAGAACCGGAACTGGAACTAGAATCTAAGGACTAACATTAGAACTGTTGCAGTAGCTCTGTTTAGTGTGTGAACTTGGCTATATCTTGGAGGTGTTAGGGGAATAACTGGATTAAGTACCATGGCACTTTTTAATCACTCTCCCCAATACTGGTCACTGTGATTGCAGCCCTGAAACATCTAAATGTTTAACAGAAAGAGCTTGCTAGCCCCTGGCCTACATTATCTATGCTATTTTTAACATAGAGTGAATACTTAAAGTCACTTGCAAAGCAGTCTCACTGCAGAATCTTTCTAGTTGTTTATGAAATGTCCTTCCAGCCTTTTCTTTTAAAAAAAAAAAGGCCAAGGGAATATTTGAACTCTGATCTTGTATTCTTGGGTGGAGGTGTTTTTATCCTGGATGTTTAAGTAGCTTTTTAGGTACTCAGGAATCCTAAAATCAATAGCCTTTTTGTTGATTGGAACATCACGAACGTGCATACCCAGATTATCACTGTAGAAACACAACTGCTGATTCTTATTAGCAGTATGAGGAGGAGGAAGATGATGGTGAGTCTTCCCAGGCTTTGAACTGCAGGACTGGGTGCACCTAAAAAAAAAGAAAAGAAAGCCACTGTCTTCCTAAATTCGTGTATCTTCAGATTGGTAATATTGGACTAGGAATCAGGAAATCTGAATTCCTGTCCCAGCCCTTCTAACTCAACTCTGAGTTTGGTCCAGGCTCCCTAAACACCGTAAAACAAGTGGATTAGACCTGGACTTCTACTGAGTAATTCTTGGGGATACAAAAGCAAGTAAGGCACAACCTTGATCTCAAGTTTAAAGTAAGCATTTTTGTTTATTTGTTTTGCTTAAGTATACAACTTTTAGAATATTCATGAAATGTATTGTCAACCCCCTGAAGATTGGCCAGGAAGCAGCAATTTTTTTCCTCCAGCCTCCACCCTCCTTCCTCCCTCAGGGAAGCAGCAATTTTAATAATCCTTTTCAAATTATCAGCAATTTTGCAACAGAGATGACAGTCTTTATATACGAGTATGCCCATACTAATCTGTACTGATGCATGCATTTTAAAATTAGTAGTTTAAAGTTATAACCAAGTTATATCAGGTATATTGACAGGAATATGAATTAAATGCAGGTTCTAGGGCATCTATAACATTCACTCAGTTACTGAAAGCAGACTTTTAGGGCCATTAGTTGGCTAACTGAAGAAGTACGTTAAAGCAGGGAATCAACAGATAATAGTTACATACATAACATTTTAACGAAGACATAAACATTCTTTTGCCATTCTTTTAACATAAGGCCTCAGCCTTTTCTTGGAATGTAGGACCCTGTTGCCTGTTTTTATAAGTAAAGCTTTATTAGAACACAGCCTTGCTCATTTGTTTATGTATTGTCTATGACTACTCTCAGCCTACAAGGCAGAATTGAGTATTAGTGGTTGAGACAGAAACCACATGGCCTTCAACACCTAAAATGTTTACTTTTGACCCTTTACAGAAAGAGCTTGCTAGCCCCTGGCCTACCTTATCTATGGTATTTTTAACATAGAGTGAATACTTAAAGTCACTTGCAAAGCAGTCTCACTGCAGAATCTTTCTAGGTGTTTATGAAATGCCCTTCCAGCCTTTTCTGTTGTCTCCCACACCTAACAGCAAGTTTATGTGTTATCTGTATGCTCACTTTTTTTTTTTTTTTTTTTGAGACGGAGTTTTGCTCTTGTTGCCCAGGCTGGAGTGCAGTGGCACGATCTCGGCTCACCACAACCTCCACCTCCCGGGTTCAAGCGATTCTTCTGCCTCAGCCTCCTGAGTGCTGGGATTACAGGCATGTGCCACCATGCCCAGCTAATTTTGTATTTTTAGTAGAGATGGGGTTTCTCCATGTTGGTCAGGCTGGTCTGGAACTCCCGATCTCAGGTGATCCACCCACCTTGGCCTCCCAAAGTGCTGGGATTATAGGCGTGAGCCACCACACCTGGCCTTGTATGCTCACTTTTATCTAGTCTTTCCAAAGCATTCAATGTGGATTTTATAGAAATAACTACTAGAGAGGCTATGTCTTGTAGTAGTTAAGTACTTGAGCTCTGGAGCCAAATTGCTTTGCCACTTACTGGTTATATAGGGCATAGGCAAGTTACTCAGTTTCTGCCTTTGTAAAATAGGCATAATGGTAGTATCCATTTCTAGGTTTCTTGTGAAGATTATAGGAGTTAATTCATGTAAAGCATTTAGAACAGTGTCTGGCAAGTAGTAGGTACTCAGTGTTAATTGCCGCTGTCATTTTTCTCTTCTCATTTATACTTCATCGCTTTACATAGTATTTACATATTTTCAATAATAAGCACAACTGGCATAAATTGGTTTCTGAATAAACACATTGTCACCATTGATAAGCACACTTCACAGAGGGAGAACCAGAAGTGTTGTTCCCATGACATTGGAGAATAGCCTAGTGGTGTGGTGTCAGTTAAATTGGATAAGAGAGTTCTTTGGGATAGTTTGCTAGGAGTATAAGGCAACAGTTCCCAAAAGAAAGTAATGGATTAAAATTGAAAAGGAATCCAGGACCATATTTGTCAAATACCTTGAAGGTCAAGGTGACAAGTTTGTACTTAGCTTGGTAGGAAGTGGAATTTTTTTTGTTCTAAATGGCATGATTGATGTAAAAAAGTTCAGATGGCTCAGGAATGTATGAAGTAAAAAGTTAAATTTCCCCGGCTCCATTCCATGTCAGTAGCCATTTCATTTTTTAATGGCCCCTAGAACATGGGGTTGTTCTGAAGGCATGGTAAACACTACTTGGGGTACTGGTATTAATCTGTTAAAATTTTCAATTCAGCTTTCCTTTGGATTATAGTCTCAATTTTGAATTGAGAAAACTAAAGTTTCCATACTGAATGTGAATAAAATGAAATGACTGTTTTGAAAGTAGATATCATACTCATAAGAGTCTTTGATTCCTAAGTCTTTCTCTACCTCTTGTTTCCAACTTGGAAGTCTTGGTAGAGAAGGACTTAGGAATCAGAGACTCATCTCTACTGTTAATTCATTTTTGCACTTTTCCCACCAGAAGTGCTACAAGAGAGAAACATGATATAATTATCACTAGAAAAGCAAAGCGTTCGGCTGGGCATGGTGGCTCCTGCCTGTAATCTCAGCACAGGTGGATCGCCTGAGATCAGGAGTTTGAGACCAGCCTGGCCAACATGATGAAACCCCGTCTCTACTGAAAATACAAAAATTAGTCGGGCATGGTGGCGGGCACCTGTAGTCCCAGCTACTCAGGAGACTGAGGCACGAGAATCGTTTGAGCTCTGGAGAGGCATAGGTTGCAGTGAGCCGAGGTCACGCCACTGCACTCCAACCTGGGCAACAGAGTGAGACTCCATCTGAAAAGAAAAAAAAGAAAAGAAAAGTATTTACAGAGACAAGTTGATTTCAACTAGCAGTTGTCAGATAAGTTAGTAACAAGGTATCACCCAAATAACTGCATTTTAAAGTTGACAGGGCAGGCTTGACTGGGGAAAAGGGAGGGAAGGGGTAGGGGGTTGCTGATGCCTGTCCTCCCGCATGCAGCTCTTAAAACAAAGCCATTTTAAAAACTTAAAAGTTTTTTGTAGTTTTGTGACTTAAGTATGACAAGTCATCAGAAGTCTGATACTTAATACATTACAATGAACAGTTTATGCCAAAAGAAATCTTATAGTAGGGCCTGGGAAGGAAATGCTTTTGAAGTTCCATTGCTTTGAGTAATATCATTTTATAATTTAGGTAACATCCCCAAGCAGAGGAGGGGCCCATCCTTAGGAATGCAAAGCCCTGCAGAGAAGGAAAGGGTTGAGAAGGGTCCACCCTACTTCTTTTCCTTTACACAATGGCCCTAGGCTTTTGTATACAACGTGCTTTTGTAGGCTAAGGACATTATGAAATACAGCATGGTAAGATGGAAGCCTGAATCTCAAAAGTAAATATGAGAAGTGATTCGGAGGGAACATATAAAGAGTGCAAAATTAGAGTAACAGGTGACATATTTCCCTAGATAGAAGAGTTATCGTAGAACTATGATGAGTGTTTATATAATTTTGAAGCAGTTTAGAGCATCTAGAATGTAGTCATTTAATTTATGAAACGAAAGAGAAATGCTGTAACTCGTACACCCGCATCCTCTCTCCTACCTTTTCTGATGGTTTTTTATGAGCTCTCACACAACCCATATGCATAATCTATACCTTAGTACATTTTACATTATTTTTAAATTATTTACATGTGTCCCTCTTTCACCAGAATGGGTTTCTTAAGGTTAGAGTTTCATCGTGGTACCTTCATTCAATAGGTGTGCAATAAATAGCGAAAGAATAGTCTGAGTTCCTCGGAGTTGCACAGCAAATGAGACCTAAGAGCCAGATCTAGAACCTCTTTCAATTTGTAGCCCAGTACTTTTACTGCCACACCATACAGCCTCTATCTGAGATATTGAACAACTTTTTCGTTTTCATTTTCTTTTTTATTTTATTTTATTTTATTTTTTCTTGAAACAGGGTCTTGCTCTGTTGCCCAGGTTGGAGTGCAGTAGCACGATCTCAGCTCACTGCAACCTCTGTCTCTCAGGCTCAAGCAATCTTCCCATCTCAGCCTTCTGAGTAGCTGGGACTACAGGCATGCACTACCACGCCCAGCTAATTTTTTGTATTTTTGATAGAGTTGGGGCTTTGCCATGTTGCCCAGGCTGGTCTCAAACTCCTGAGCTTAAGCAATCTGCCCGCCTTGGCCTCCTAGAGTGCTGGGATTACAGGCGTGAGCCACCATGCCCAGCCTCATTTTCATTCTTGTATTGCATTTTCATTAAATCAAGTTCCTGTTATCTTGTGTAACATATTTAATTGCATTTTCCTACTGAGTAAAATAAAGGGAACAGTTCAAATGTTTTCTAGTTTGTCTTATGCCATATTAATTCCCAATATTATTCATAGGCAAACCAACAACATTATTATCCAGACAGTTTAAATACTATGTAATATAATTAAAGCAAAGTTTAGACAAGGAGGACCATTGTCTGCCTTTCATTATAACAATAATGCAGTTAAAGCAATGCTTTGCCAATGTGTATTTGTCTGACTAGCTAGTTTTGTTTAAATCAAACTGTGAAACGCTGTATAGTTCAAAAGACATGAAAGTGAGCCTTATGTGTGACTTAGCTTCTTTTGGAGATTTTGTCATCTAATGAGCAAGCAAGCTATTATAGTTCATATTTACTGTACCTTAAAATTGGAAAGTATTTAGCATATTTTATTTGACCCTTACAATACTATGAGATTGGCAGCGTAGGTATTTTAATATCTGTTTCGCAAATTTTGGTGATTTGCCTAATGTCATATGGCTAGTATATGGCAAATGTGGGTCCAGAGCTCAGAGCCTTTGATACCTAGTGCTCCATGCTTTCTCCACTCTAAGATACTACCTAGAAAACACTGAAATCCTCACATAAATCATACTAAAGCACAGTTAGCAGACTGGAAGTGCGTCAGGACTACAAAAGGATCCTGTAAGAGGAGCATGAAAGGGTGCCTCTTGTGATTACATTATTCCAGGATGTGGCTTACCCAACAACAAAAGGTATCACAGAAATGGAGTAAAGTAGCTGGGAGATCCACTCCCCATTGGACTTAGGCCCTGCTATCATTACATAACTAAAAGACCTTTTCAGTTTGTTTGTTTGACATATCAAATTTGAGTTGTCCTATTAGAACCAGGCAAATAAAAGCTTTTCTAAAGGCCTTTGGAAGAATGTAGTTGTACACTTGATCTTCTTTGTACAGAAGGGTGGGAGCGGGCAAGAGAAATAGGAGCTTCTGTGTTACGTGCCACCAGAACAGGATATGTAAAGCTCAGAAACCCCTCCTGCTTAGCTGCTTCCCAGCAAGCCATCGGAGAAATGGGACTGGAGAAAGTGGTTAGTCTAGTGTTATGGAGCCTTCTAGTAGAAGCAGATGTTATGGATTCACCTAACTAAAGAGTATTAGTGTCATTATTTAATAACGTGGGCCTCAGTTTCCACATCTGTAAAATAGAGGAGTTGGATTTGATGTTTTTTTTTTTTTTTTTTTTTGAGTTGGAATTTTGCCCTTGTTGCCCAGGCTGAAGTGCAATAGTGTAATCCTGGCTCATTGCAACTTCCACCTCCCGGGTTCAAGCAATTCTCCTGCCTCAACCTCCCTAGTAGCTGGGATTACAGGTATGCGTGACCACACCCGGCTAATTTTATATTTTTAGTAGAGACAGGGTTTCTCCATGTTGGTCAGGCTGGTCTTGAACTCCTGACCTCAGGTGGTCTGCTTGCCTCGGCCTCCCAAAGTGCTGGGATTATAGGCGTGATCCACTGCGCCCGGCCAATAATTTAATTATTTAAATAGGAAATATATTCACATGGTTTGTAATTCAAAAAGTACACAAGGATATTCAGTGAAAAGTATTTGATTTACTCCTACCCACCTCTGACCAGTTCCCCTTAGGGACCACGGTCCTATTTTGCCTCCCAGGCTCAACCAACAACTTTGTTGTTTCCCCCCAACTCCCCTGCAGATAGTATAGGTATATAAAAATAACATGTACATACTCTGTTCCCTTTTTAAGTTTTTTACAAATTACAGCATACGGTATACTCTGGTTTTATTTCATTTCATAATATATCTTGGAGATCATTCTATATCAATATATAAGAGCATTCTCATTCTTATTCTGCAAAGTATTCCATTGTATGAAAATAGGATAACTCATTTAATCAGTGCCCTATCAGTGAACATTTAGGTTGTATTTTCAATATTTTGCTATTACAGACAATCCTGTTATAAGTAACTTTATACACATACATTTCCCATATGTGCCAGTTTATCTGTAGAATGAATATTTAGAAGTGGGATTACTGTGTTAAAGAGTGTGGGCATCAGACTGATGACTGTTCTAGTTTTAATCTTCTATGAGACTAACTGAAAAATGATTAGTGGAAAAGAAAAAGTATCATTTTCTTGGTAATATCTTAATTTTTTATCTCTTACTATTCAGAACTAAGTCTTAAGTAAGAACCAAGAATAGGTAACCTCATCAAAATTATGTTGAATTGCAGACTTCACTAAAGTCACCTGCATCGTGGTCTTGTATATTTTTCTAGTGCTTTTCAGTATGATGCTATTGAAGCTAATTTGCAAGGTGAATATTATAAACTCAGAACAAAACAAGACTGTCTCCCAACTATCTTTACTAGTATTTACCAAGCAGAAGATTCAGAAGATTTGCCCTTTATTACAATTTATGTAGGGAATGAAAATGGAAAGATAAAGAGAGACTAACTAATATCTGTTTTTTACTTAGTCTTCCCAAATTTTTGGATGGTTATGAGGTGTGTGATAACTTTACAAAATGTATGATACCATAAAAATTACTAATCTTTTGGGGATTTGTTTGTTCATTTGTTTGAGAGACAGAGTCTTGTTCTGTCACCCAGGCTGGAGTGCAGTGGTGCGATCTCAGCTCACTGCAGCCTTAACCTCCCAGGCTCAGGCGATCCTCCTGCCTTAGCCTGCCAAAGTAGTACAAAAGTAGATCCTATGGCCTCAGCCTGTAGCTGAGACTACAGGCCTGCATCCCCACACCTGGCTACTTTTCTTGATTTTTTGTCGAGACAAGGTCTCACTATGTTGCCCAGGCTGGTCTTGAACTCCTGGACTCAAATCCTTCCACCTCAGCCTCCCAAGTTCTGGGATTATAGGCATGAGCCACTATACGCTGCCTGTTTTGTTTTTAATTAATACATAATAATTGTACATATTTATGGGGTACAGTGTGATATTTTAATACGTATATAAATTGCATAATGATCAAACGATGGTATTTAGCATATATATCACCTCAAAAATTTATCATTTCTTTATGGTAAAAACATTCAGAATTCCCTTTTCTAGATATTTTGAAATATCCACAATAACATTGTTTACTCTAGTCACTAGTCTTTTGGGGAAGCTAGGGACCATAAAGCAGGTCAGAATTGTATCAGCCCCTCATACTTTCTTGACTATAACCTACTAACTTTTCTTTTCTCCCCATCTCACCTCCCTCATTCTCTTTCTAGGTACAATAAGCCATTTGTGAAATTTTCTCTGTTCATTAGCAAGTTTAAGCCAGAGCCTCCATCCTTTTCATCTCTGAATTCCCTGTAGCCTCTGGGGCAGAGGCTACTTCATAATACTTGTTGAGTTGAATTGAGGTAGATGTCAAAGTGATCTGACCTCTACTTTGCTCCTCTCTCAAGTGCCATATCCTTCCCTTTCCCTGCTCAGCCTTGACACACCTGTCAAGCCATCCCTTTACATGCTTAATTTGGTTCAGGAAAGGACAAGAGGCCAAGTAAATTATTTATTTTGAAGAGCAGTCTGTGTCTGCCTATGTTTAAGTAAATGCGCACACACACCTATCTTTCTGGCTCCCACTGCCGTTCTTTGTGTTGTACTTAAAAATTGGGAGTTGGATACGGTGGTTTACACCTGTAATCTGAGCATTTTGGGAGACTGAGGCAGAAGAATCACCTGAGGGCTGGGGTACAAGACCAGCCTGGGCAACATAGGGAGACCCCCTCTCTACAAAAAGTTTTAAAATTAGCTGGGCATAATGGTACGTACCTATGGTCCCAGCTACTCTGGAGGCTGAGGTGGGAGGATCTCTTGAGCCCAGGAGGTGTAGGCTGCAGTGAGCTGTAATCATGGTACTGCACTCCAGCTGGGGCAACAGAATATGACCTTGTCTCAAAAAAAAAAAAATGGGGAAATTATTTATTTAGTTATACATTAGTGGTAGCTGTGGAGTTAGGCACACTTGGTAGGAACAGCATTGGAATATATAATTCAAAATACACATGTATCTTTTTATTCACATGAATTTTATTTTATGTGTATGAAATCATCAAAGTGAATAGTCGATGAATATGAACTCTAGCTTATTGGACATTTAGAAGATAGAGTTTGATTAGTGTTGATTTTTTTTGATTTTAGATTTGAAAAACTTGTCTGTGGGCCATATATTAAGTACTCATAGTATCTCTGTGGAAGAGTTGTGATAAACTCTGGGATAGGAGATAGTCAGGCCCACGTGTGGACTATAACTCCTGTAAAGTTATAGATAACAGAATTGTATGGTCTAGCATGCAGCACTTAGGCAGTCCTACCTTTCCAGATGTTTTCTTCAATGCCATATTCCCAGGGAAAATTGCTGCTGGGTAGTTGAAACTAGGTGCCTCACTGGACTTCTTCCTGTCTATTATTTGGGCAACTTGTAAAAGCTTACAAACTTTCTAGAAAGTAGCCCTGAAAACAGTTCCTTCGTTATGTTTTTAGCAATACCACAGAATACATGGCTCTATGTTATAGCTTAGAATTGCTACTACTCTTAAAAAATTAGAATGTAGAAAAGATAGACAAAAACCTAGTATAATGTATCATTATTTCCATTTCAAGATGGCGTTTTGACCTCATCTCTTTTCCTTCCCAAAAGCCTAGTAAAATTAACATAGAAATATGAAGAAGCATTATTTATAGTCAGAAAACAGGGAGGCAGAAGCCAGAAACTTTAAAACATTTGAAAGAAAATGTGATACAGATGGGAATCAAATTGAAAAAAATGACTGACCACCTGATTCAACATAGGTAAAAGCCACCTCTGTCGATAAATTTAAATGGGTGGGATTCATTTGCACACCCCTGCAAACTCCCAAATCAGGAACAGCAGAGATAGCCAGATGCAGTGGTTCATACCAGTAATCCCAGCACTTGGGAGGCCAAGGTGGGTAGATCATCTGAGGTCAAGAGTTCAAGACCAGCCTGGCCAACATGGTGAAACCCCATCTCTACTAAAAATTTAAAAAAAAAAAAAGAAACTAGCTGGGAATGGTGGCAGGCACCTGTAATCCCAGCTACTTGGCAGGCTGAGGCAGGACAGTCACTTGAACCTGGGAGGCGGAGGTTGCAGTGAGCCGAGATCGCGCCACTGCACTCCAGCCTAGGTGACAAGAGTAAAACTCCATCTCGGAAAAAAAAGGGCCGGGCGCGGTGGCTCAAGCCTGTAATCCCAGCACTTTGGGAGGCCGAGACGGGCGGATCACGAGGTCAGGAGATCGAGACCATCCTGGCTAACCCGGTGAAACCCCGTCTCTACTAAAAAATACAAAAAACTAGCCGGGCGCGGTGGCCGGCGCCTGTAGTCCCAGCTACTCGGGAGGCTGAGGCAGGAGAATGGCGTAAACCCGGGAGGCGGAGCTTGCAGTGAGCTGAGATCCGGCCACTGCACTCCAGCCTGGGCGACAGAGCGAGACTCCCTCTCAAAAAAAAAAAAAAAAAACAGCAGAGATTAGGAAGAAGGGTTAGCTATGGGGTAGTTGGTGGACAAATCAAGGATTTGGGGAATTGTACTTATACCAAATATACAGAGAACAGTAGATTCAGAAGTAAAAATTATGAGTATTTATCAAGAACTTCCTGTGTTTAGAGACTGTGCTTAAGTAAGTGTTTAAGTGTATACTGTCAAGAGGTAGTTGCTATAAACATCCTTGGTTTAGAGGAAACTGACTTACCCTCTTAACCACTGTGCTTTTGCCTCAGTGAACTCCTGCTAATAATTCTTTAAAACAATCCTATGAAATAGGTTACTTTTATTTTCCCAATTTTAGAGTTGAGGCACAAAAATGTTAAGTAATTTGCCAAAGGGCCCACAACTAGTAGGTACAGTTTTACTGGTTAGAGAATGAGAAGATCTCCTTGCATATTTAAATAGCTGCCATAATAAAGAAAGGGGAAATATCTTTTCTACCCACAGCTTCCTCCTCGTGTTTTTTTGTTTTTGGTGGGCTATTCAGGATCTCAGATCAAATTCCAATCTCAGAAAGACAGTTGACAGACTCTGGAAAGGTCAGCTGGGAACAAATGTAAAAGTCTCAGCAAAACGGTGTACTTCCCGTTTGAGGTCTGTCTTTCTGGTAGATCAATCCCTGTATTTCACAACTAGTCTACAAAAATAAAACTACAAAAATATGTAATTTCCCCTTCATCTGGGATTTAGAGATTTTACTTACACAGTGCTTTAGAAAACCTCTCTCAAATTCCAAAGATGAGTGATTTGGTATTAAATTCAGTGTTAGCCCCCAAGGTTCTTTGATTATTAGGTGGTGGTCTGTGTAAATTTTATGTGAGACTGGGCTAACTCTGTGACCTTTTTGGAATTTCAAAATAAACAAATGCATTATTTTAGTTCCTGGTTGAATCTTGGCTTTCGTTTTTTAGTTACTGACACATAATAATTGCACATATTTATGGGCACAATAAATAACTGCATAATGTATAATGATCAAATCAGGGTATTTAGGATATCCATCACCTTCAATATGTATCATTTCTTTGTATTGGGAACATTTCAGATATTCTAATTATTTCAAAATATACAATGTATTGTTGTTGACTGTAGTCACCCTTCTGTGCTATTATCAAACACTAGAACTTATTCCTTCTATCTAAGCAACTGTTTGTACTGTTAACTCATCTGTCTTTATCCCACCCTCACGCCACCTTGAGTACACACACATACACCCTTCCCAGCCTCTGGTGACTATTCTACTGTCTACCTCCATGGGATCAACTTTTTTGGCTCCCACATATGACTAAAAACATGCAATATTTGTCTTTTTGCTTAGCTTTCTTTTTTTTTTTTTTTTTTGAGACTGAGTCTTGCTCTATTACCCAGGCTAGTACAGTGGCATGATCTTGGGTCACTGCAACCTCCACCTCCCGGGTTCCTGAGTAGCTGGGATTACAGGCACCCACCACTAAGCCCAGCTAATTTTTTTATTTTTAGTAGAGATGGGATTTCACCATATTGGCCAGGCTGGTCTCAAACTCCTGACCTCAGGGCCTCCCAAAGTGCTGGGATTACAGGCGTGAGCCACCACACCTGGCCATCTTTTTTTTTTTTTTTTTTTTTAGCTCTCACTTGTTGAACATCTAGCTCTTAGATTCTGTGTACTATGTATCTATGTTGTACATCTCTATAATTCAGAACTGTGGTTCTTAGGCTTTAGCGTGCATAAGAATTGTCCATGGAACTTGATAAGCACCTAAATTTTGAGGCCCTACTCCCTGAGAGGTGATTCAGTGGTGTGGCATAGGGTCCATAATTTTTATTTTTACCCAAACTTCCCCGATGATTCTGATCCAGGCGGTCCTTGGACCACACTTTGAGAAGCACTTGAGTTAGGAGGAAAGTAATTAACATTTATTATTTACTATATATGTTATTAACATGCCAATCTCTTCAATATGTATTTTTACATTTGATATTCATACTGTTGTGAGATTTTATCCCAGTTTTACGTGTACTTATTATCCTCACAAAGTTTTTGTAACTTATTAGGAGTTTTAAGGATGGCAGTGCCCCTTAGGATAAAAAATAAAGCATGATAAATAGACTACATTAACAGTAAAAAACTTCTGTTCATCAAAAGACACAATAAAAGAAATGAAAAGGGAAGCCACAGACTGGGAGAAGATACTTGCAATGATGATAGAAGACTCATTCAGAATATGTAAAGAACCTTCACTAATCAATAAGAAAAAGACCTCACAGAAAAATATGCCACAAACTTGAACAAATACTTAACAAAAGAAAGGATATCCAAAAGCCAATACATGTATGAAAAAGTTTCCATGTCAATAGTCATTAGGAAGATGCAAATTAAAGTTCAATTTATACCCACCAGAATGGCTAAAATTAAGTAGACTGACTATAATAAGTGCTGAGAAGAATGTGACCAGTCTTGGAGAGGGGAAGTATTTGCAAATGTTCACAGCGGCATTATTAAAAACCCTGAAAACAGTTTAGATGCCAGAGCCGAAATGGAAAGGTAAGTTGCATATTCATTCAAAGGAAACTGTAGAGCAATGAAAAATAACAAACTGCTGCTACACACAATATGGATGAACCTCACAAAACTTATGTTGAGCAAAGGACCCAGACACAGTAGTATATTCTATCTGCTTCCATTTATATAAATTTCAAAATCACAGAAGACTGTGTATGATTTTAGAAGTCAGGAGAGAAGTTCCCTCCGGAGAGGAGGAGGAAGCATGACTGGGAGAGGCAGGAGGGGAGCTCCTGGAGTACTGGCAATAGTTACTGTTCTGGGTAACAATTAAATAAAATGTACTTATTTTATGGGGGAAAAAAGATGGCAATGTCCTGCAACAGTGAGCAGCCTGACTCCGAGAAGAGTGTGGGGTCTTGCCCTTGCTGTTTCTGCTTTGGCAAGGTGCCTCTCAGAGGAGATGATTGTTTAAGATTGGTTCTGGAAAGTAATATGAACAGTATGTTCTGGAATGTGTTTAATCAGTGTTAAAGCCACTGAAATGTTAGAATGGCTAAAGTATATCTATCATTATTCAGAGTGCATTTCATTGTTTTGTTTTGTTTTGTTTTGTTTTGAGACAGTCTTGCTGTGTCGCCCAGGGTGGTGTGCAGTGGCATGATCTTGGCTCACTGCAACCTCTGCCTCCCAAGTTCAAGCAATTCTCAAGCCTCAGCTTCCTGAGTCGCTGGAATTACAGGTGCACGCCACCAAACCTGGCTAGTTTTTGTATTTTTAGTAGAGACAGGGTTTTGCCATGTTGGCCAGGCTGGTCTCAAACTCCTGGCCTCAAGTGATCTGCCCGTCTTGGCCTCCCAAAGTGCCGGGATTACAGATGTGAGCCACTGCGCCCAGCCCTGTTATTCAGAGTGCGTTTCGAAAAGTGAAGTATGCATTTGTTTCTCACTGAAACTGTTCTTGTACGCACCTAAACTTTTTAGACCGAAATAGGCTCTAAAGATGAATCAGTGTGTTCCTTGACTCAGGAAGCTATAACCAGAAAGGCTAAGTTACCTAGTGTAATGGAAAACCAGGGCTAGAACAAAAATTTCTAGTCTTATATTTTTCAAATTGTAATCATTATAAAGATTAAGGTGGGCTCCAGCCCACCAATTCCCCTTGCCTGGGAATTATCCAGAACACTGTTGAGTCAGTGTTTGAGAGTGACAACCCTGTGACAACATTCAGCATATGAAAGTTCACACAAAGCCATGATAATCAGAGATTATCTGACATTTTAAAGGAGTAGAATAAATGGTGACATGTTTATGAATTATTCTCAAAAGTTCTGTTTCTGACCCTGAAAATACAAATTGTAGAAAGGCATTTGGGGCTTTTGCGCATTACTCACAGAATGCCAAAATGTGGCCTAGAACTTGGGGCTGTATGGAAGTCCATTTTCACCCCACTTAGAGGTAGAGCAGCCAAGAATACTGCATATGACAGTTGTAGCACATACTGTATGCCAGCAGCATGGTATGAACCATTGCAGGACACAGCTGCTCTGGAGCGGGGGTAACGATTAGATTTAGCTGCTCCTGGACAACTTAATGGGCAAGGATTTCATAGACTTGTCAGAGCACTAGGATAGCTTGACATTGGTTTACCCTGAATGTAGAGAATATCCAGTTGTGCCTCAACAGGGATGGGTCTACATTTCTTTTTCCAAACCTCTCTCAAAACTACAGCTGTTTCCTTGCCTCCATTTTTCTGAGTTGCCCTTAGAATGCAAAAAAAAAAAAAAAAGCTAACTTGGTGTTAAGAGATTAGGAACAGGAGATAGTTGGATAGACAGACCATGCTACGAATAATAAAAAGAACACTGGGCTTGAGGTCAGAATCAGGCTTGTAATGACGACCACTAGACTAACTGCCCTGTGACCTTGGCTAGTCCTTTAACCTTTATACCTCAGTTTTCCATCTGAAAAATGAATAATTATTCTTGTTTAATCTAGGCCTATTCTTTTAAGTGGAGTTAAGTTTGGAAACATACTGCAATGTTGTGACTCAGCAATTCTCAGAAAAAGTGTGCATGAGAACATGCCACAAAAGTAAATGAAGTTACTGTTGGACCCAGACTTAGAATCGATCAATCAACAAGTATTTATTGAATAGCCACCTAAAAGGTATATTAGACTGCATATAGCCTTTACCTAAACCTTATAGTGAATTCTGTAAACAAGATATGAATGCGTTAACCTCATTGTTGAGCTCTCACAGAGCATAATGATAATATTACCACAGAGTAATAATAAGGCTTTTACACATATGGCCTTTTCTCCCCTCTTTTTCCCCATTCATTATCTTATTTGAATCGTATAGTAACCCTGAAGGAGGATAAAATAGATGTTATCTCCATGTTTCCAAGAGTTTCAGATGAGACATTGAAATTCAGAGTATGAAAATGCTTCTCAAGGGGATAGGACAAATTGAGAAATGTCTGGAGACATTTTTGGTTGTCAAAACTGGGGCAATGCTACTGGCATTGAGTTGGTAGAGCTCAGAGATACTGTTGAACACCCAGCGATACACAAGACAGCTCAGACAACAAAGAATTATCCAGTCCAAAATGTTGTTAATGCTGAGGTTGAAACCCTGAGATAGGTGTTTCCCCAAAAGAACTCAAAGTGATAGAGTTGGAACCAGAATCCACATCTTTGACTCACTCTAGTGTGTTTTCACTATCTCTAAAGCAGGGCATTGAAATCTAGAGTTCACAGGCCGGGTGTGGTGGCTCACACCTGTAATCCCAGCACTTTTTGGGAGGCCAAGGCAGGTGGATTACCTGAGGTCGGGAGCTCAAGACCAGCCTGGCCAACATGATGAAACCCTGTCTGTACTGAAAATACAAAAATTATCCAGGTATGGTGGCACACGCCTGTAATCCCACCTACTTGGAAGGCTGAGGCACAAGAATCACCTGAACCCAGGAGGCAGAGGTTGCAGAGATTGTGACGCTGCACTCAAGCCTGGGCAACAGAGTGTGACTCTGTCTCAAAATTCTTTTTAAATTAAAAAATAAATAAAATCTGGAGTTCACAAGTCTTACATTAATCACTAATGTTTTGAAGAGGTATGAGTGACAAGTGGAGTTTGTTTAGATCACTGTTGAAGATGTATAGTATAGATTGTGTAGTCTGTTAAGCACTTACTGTGTGTCTCACAGTCTGCTGCCCCTGTCCCTCCCAGAGGCTAGTTCACCTTCATCATATTTATTGATTTATTTATTGAGCAAGTACCAAATTTGAGTCATTTTACCAAAATGCTGTTGAAATCTGGACACGATCCCTGTAGCAATCTCTATGTGTAGTACCTGTTGCCAAACTAAAGACCCATGGGACTTTTACAGGAAATGTCACCAGGAGACTCAGCTAGAAATTAGTAGAGCCAGGATTTGAATACCTTCTGACTCCAGACTTTTTTTTTTAACTCCTACCCCCAGATTCTTAACAATAGTCTGTAAGATCAAATCTCACTTGCAAAGGGTGGCATGTGACTTTTAGAAGCTCTTAAAATCCAGGAATTTAAAAATTTTAAATTCCTTACTAGTTCTTGTAGAATATTCTTAAGTTGTGCCCCTCAAATCATTTTATGCCCAGAAATTAGATGGTTCTTCTCACCTTTCTAAAGTTTTAACAGATGCCATTCTGGATCCTGGCAAACTAAACAGCTGTAGCCGTAAGGATTTAATCTATAAAGATTTTTTTTCCTTCTGTAAATCTGCCTCAAAGAACTTAAACAGGAAATATGAGTCCCTGCATATTACCTTTAAATAGCTTCCAATTGCCCTGGAAATAAAACTTAGAATCCTTAAAATGACCTTTAAGATTTTTTTTTTGAGACACAGTCTCGCTGTGTCACCCAGGCTGGGGTGCAGTGGTGTGATCTTGGCCCCACTGCAACCTCTGCTTCCTGGGTTCAAGTGATTCTTCTGCCTCAGCTTCCCAAGTCGCTGGGACTACAGGCATGCGCCACCACACCCAGCTAACTTTTGTATTTTTAGTAGAGATGGGGTTTCACCACGTTGGCCAGGCTGGTCTTGAACTCCTGACCTCAAGTGATTCACCCTCCTTGGCCTCCCAAAGTGCTGGGATTACAGGTGTGAGCCACCGCGCCCAGACATTCTTAATTGAGTATTCCTTAATGCTTCCCTCTTCAACCTCATTAGCCTGTCCTCCACTCACTCAGTATGTTCTGTTCATGTTAACCTTGATCTCTTATTTCTTCTCTTGACTCAGGAAGGCTCTTCTCTTTCCTTCTACTAAACTCCAATAATTACTTTATCAGTCTGTTTAAAGTCAGCTCCTTTAAGAAAACGCCTCTCTTTCTCTTCCCACCTGTCCTCCATCTAAATTAGTTCTTTCACTGTTATTTTCTGCCACAGTTCATTGTTGTACTTCCTTCATACCACTTACACAAATGGTAATTATACGTTCCTATATATATTTATTTGCTTACATTTTTACTGAGAGAGACTTCTTCCTCTTGAGTAGCCCCACAAAGGCAATTACCTTGTCTTTTTGCATCAGACTCCTTATAGGTAGATATTGAAACCTACATGGATTTTGTAAGAATTAATACATACTTTTTGAATGAATGAGTATTTGGTGAGTATTCTTCCAGATGCTGTAAGGAAGTAGAAATTAGAAAGTTTCTTGCCCTCAAGAAGCTTGCTATGTACATATGGCATTTTTTATCTTGTATTTTAAAAACTGCAAGTCAAAATTTCTGTAAGAGAAGATTGCTAGGGAAATTCAAAAAAGAGATTTCTTCAGAATTAAAGAAAAACCTCCTGGAATGAGCTAGGTTATAAATCAAAAGGATCAAGGGCCATGTTTTAGCTTTATCCTTAATTCTGGCACATTTTATTGCATGATAAATGTTGAATAAATAATGGCAGAATTAGTACATATATAGAAAATGAGGGGGAAAAAATAAAAGGAATTCCAGGGAATTACAAAAGCCTGAAAACGCATACAAATGTCAAAGTGCTGAATTTTATTGAGGGGCTGGCCACGGTGGCTCACACCTGTAAATCCTACCACTTTGGGAGCCCGAGGCAGGCGGATCACTTGAGGTCAGGAGTTTGAGACCAGTCTGGCCAACACGGTGAAACCCCATCTCTACTAAAAATACAAAAATTAGCTGGGCGTGGTGGTGCTTGCCTGTAATTCCAGCTACACTGGAGGCTGAGGCAGGAGAATCGCTTGAACCTAGGAGGTGGAAGTGAGCCAAGATTGCGCCACTGTACTCCAGTCTGGGCGACAGAGCAAGACTGTCTCAAAAAAAAAAAAAAAAAAAATTATTGAGGTACAGTGAGTAGGTCAGTTTCAGTGGAACATATGAATGTGAAGGAGAGTAGATTGAAATTAGTCTGGAAAGATAAGTCTGCAACAGATTTAAATGCCACATAGTGAGCTTAAAAATCAGTGTATTGATATCAAAAGTGGGGGTGAAGATACCTAGGTTTCTTTTTGCAGGCCAGAAATTAGTTCTTCGGAGTGCAGCCTTAGAAGCAAATTACAGCTTGAGAAGTGCATGCAAATAGTATCTGCAGTACAAATACTGGTTTAGCTTGGAGTACCGGTTCATCAGCATCATCACTGTCAAATAGCAAGATTCAGATTCCTATGGGGCATCTTCTGTATTTGGCTTGGCTAGGAAGATAATTTTGCTTCCTTATATTTCTGGAAGGGAGCAACACACTTGCCTGACAAGTTCCCAGAGGTGTTTGAACAGTTATTATAGAATTTGAGTATTACTGAGGAGCACCATGCAATGACTGCTAAGGTCCTTCCAATTCTTAGTGGGATTCTGTGACCCACAAATTAAGAGACGGGACACTCAGGTTTCAGTTTCAGGTGATCCACATATAGGTGAAGAACTGGCTCATCCATCTCTTTCCAGACCGAATTGTTTGGAGCCAGACTTCTCTTCTTAGCTGACTCAAGAAAGAGTAGCATCCAAGAGGGGCTCATTAAGCATCTGCACTTGATAAAGATGAGAAGGAATTTTAGAATAGTTTCATTCAACTGTTTCTCCTACCATTTCTCAATACCATTCTATCAGTATGATGATATGGGCATTGATTGAAAATATCATAAAAACATTTTAGAGTATTTTGAGACCTAGTTCCAGTTAGAATTATTAGGAAAGGCACAATATACTATGGATCTTCAGAGCTCTTAAAACTAGAAGATCACAAGGTCAGGACGTCGAGACCATCCTGGCTAACACAGTGAAACCCCGTCTCTACTAAAAATACAATTAGCCGGGCGTGGTGGTGGGCATCTGTAGTGCCAGCTATTCGGGAGGTGGAGGCAGGAGAATGGCATGAACCCAGGAGATGAAGCTTGCAGTGAGTGGAGATTGCGCCACTGCACTCCAGCCTGGGCAACAGAGCGAGACTCTGTCTCAAAAAAAAAAAAAAAAAAAAAAAACAGAAACAAAACTAGACCTTGGAGGATGGCATGGATTTGTTGCACTAGAGATAGTAAGGATGGGCATTTCAGACTTAAGAAACAATGCCCGCAAAGATTCCAGACAGAAAAGTGTGGGATGTTTCCTAGGAGCACTAGAAACTTTTGGCCATTGGACTTGTTTGGCTGGAATATAAAGTACATATAGGCAGAAAAGGTAGGGTTTGGTTTTTTTGGTTTTTTTAAGACAAAGTCTCACTCTTGCCCAGGCTGGAGTACAGTGGCATGATCATGGCACACTGCAGCCTTGACCTCCCAGGCTTAAAGCAATCCTCCCACTTCAGGGCCTCCCTCAGTAGCTGGCATTACAAGTGCATGACACCACACCCGGCTAATTTTTTGCTTTTTTGTAGAGATGGGGTCTCACTGTATTTCCCAGGCTGGTCTCAAACTCCTGGACTCAAGTGATCCTCCCACCTCGGCCTCCCAAAGCACTAGGATTGCAGGCATGAGCCACCATGCCCGGCCTAAAATCATTTTTAAGTTGATCTTATCTTACAGTTTGTTCCATTTCCCCTGATGTCATTTTATATGGAACTTGTCAAGGCTTCATGCTTTAGAGATTTAATTCACATAAAAAGTTTTGGTTTAGCATTTCAGACCACTTAAAAGTCAACAGCAGCCAGTATAATCTCTTCCCTTCTTCTTTTAGAAACAGGGATGAGTTTTGTTTACAATCTCTGTCCTCATATTTGTCACAAAACACATATTTTCCAAAAGTATCTATGAAGGTAAATTTGGCCAGAAAATGTAAATGTTCAGATCTCCCAAGAGCTTTGTATTTTATACTCTAGGCTTCTCAGCCTCCCAAGGGCTTTGTGTTTTTATACTCTAGGCTTTTTTTTTTTTTTAAAGTTTTAACTCTAGGTGAAACTTTATGGATTATATAATTCAGTATTCTTATAGTTAAGGAAAATGAAGCTCTAAAATGTAAAATAACTTACCCAATGTAGTGTATGTCACCTGTGTCCTCTCTCACCTTTAAACTAGTTCTTGCCTTTATATTTTGTTTATATAGTAATTACATGGTCCATTCATGTTTACTTAGAAGACATAGGTGACCTAGGGATTGGACAATGGGCATTTTAAAAATTGAGTTTGACTTTAGCATGTTTTCTCTTGCAAATAATAGCCTTCAATGACTGTATAATTAATCACGTAATCACTTTCTCCAGGATCTGTCTTGCCTCAACAGGTTTCTCATCTCCTTTGCTGAGTTTGAACAGCTTAATAAGCTGGAGTGATGTAGAAAGATGAAATTTATGATAGAAGGGGATGACCTTCAACTGGTATCTGGAGATAAAGTGTTTCTTTGTCTTATTCCTTCTTTTTAAGAGATGTGGGGGCGGGGGGGTTGTCTCACTATGCTGCCCAGGCTAGATTCAAACTCCCAGGCTCCAGTGATCCTCTGAGTAGCTGGGACTGCAGGCACGCACCACTGCCCCCAGCTTATTCCTGTCTTGTTCTGATTATAATTAAATCACAGGTTTTTTGTGTTTGTTTTTTATCATTCCATAAGTACAGTCAAAGTAAGATTCTCAGGGCAGCTGCTGAGTTATCATCCTTTTTTGCTAAAATAGATATTTTTAGCCAAGAGCTTATGAGTAAAGAAGCTATTCCTACTAGCCAAGCGCAGTGGCTCACGCCTGTAATCCCAGTACTTTGGGAGGCCGAGGCAGGTGGATCACCTGAGGTCAGGAGTCCGAGACCAGCCTGGCCAACATGGTGAAACCTCATCTCTAATAAAAATACAAAAAATTAGCCAGGCGTGGTGGCGGGCACCTGTAATCCCAGCTACTCGGGAGGCTGAGGCAGGAGAATCACTTGAACCCAGGAGGCGGAGCTTGCAATGAGCCGAGATCGCACCAGTTACTCCAGCTTAGGTGACAAAAGCAAAACTCCGTCTCAAAAAAAAAAAAAAAAAAAAAAAAGCTATTCCTACTAATTCATAGCTTGTTTTATTATTTTAAAAAGTTGTCAATCCATGCAGCATTTCTTGTTTGCCTAGATCATTGGCCACTCATAAATGAAGGCACTTAAAGTTTTAAGTGTAATTATTTGAAGTAGTTTCCTCCTTTATGTCTCTGACAGTTGGTTACTTTTGATGCAGCTTATTAGTCTGATGTATGAGTAATTCATCCACATAAATTCTGCTATTACTTGAGTATGGCATAGTTTGGCTTTTCTACATGAAAAGTGCTTCAGGGGGCCGGGCGCGGTGGCTCAAGCCTGTAATCCCAGCACTTTGGGAGGCCGAGATGGGCGGATCACGAGGTCAGGAGATCGAGACCACCCTGGCTAACACGGTGAAACCCCGTCTCTACTAAAAAATACAAAAAACTAGCCGGGCGAGGTGGCGGGTGCCTGTAGTCCCAGCTACTCGGGAGGCTGAGACAGGAGAATGGCGGGAACCCGGGAGGGGGAGCTTGCAGTGAGCTGAGATCCGGCCACAGCACTCCAGCCTGGGCAACAGAGCGAGACTCTGTCTCAAAAAAAAAAAAAAAAAAAAAAAAGAAAAGTGCTTCAGGGAAGGTATATGGTGAAGGAAGAGAAAATATCTCCATCTGTCAGGGTCAGAAAAAAACAAGATGAGAGAGAGAATAATATAAGGATTATTGAAATCTGCAGATAATCACTAAATTAATTCTTGGCCAATTCTATTAATATCCTTCTCAGCCCCAACATTGCTATGAAAACAAGCAAGTGAGAATTTATTATAGATGATCCCTTGGAGTTATTATCAACAAAGGCAAAAGGCAAAACAGTAGCTAGGTTTTATTGGAGAAGTTTTAAAAAGATAAAATGTAAGATATGTGTGTGGGTGTGTGAGGTAAAGGTAATTATAATGGTGGGTTTGGGATAATTGCTTTCCTAAGTACAGACTATCCTTGTAAGACTACAGTTGTAGCAAGTGCCATATGGACTACTGTCACTTGACAGACTTAATCTGGGGAGAACAATATGTGTTTGAATGTATATAATTTTAAGATATTTTACATTTCTTTTTTTTCTTGTTGACCTGACCTGTTTTCTTACTACCTCCACTGATCATTTTACTTACCGTATTTAATACATTGGTATGGCACAACTTTAGGGGTCTTTAAGTTTTTGCCAGTTCTGGCCGAGACCCATAGTTTAATCAAGCCTACCTTTTATAAGAGGAATTGATCAAATTAAGTATACCTATGATCACTGCACCTCAGGAAAGACATAGGCAAGGGAAAGGCAGCTAGAATATCAAAAGGATTATATGGTTATCATCATCCAATTATGGTCACATTTCTGTTGGTTATTTTGGGTTTGGTTTTGTTTGTTGTTGTTGTTTTGTTTGTTTTTTGTTTTTCTTTTTTTTTTAGTAGAGACGGGTTTCACCATGTTGGCCAGGCTGGTCTCAAACTCCTGACCTCAAGTGATCTACCCACCTCGGCCTCCCAAAGTGCTGGGATTACAGGTGTGAGCCATCACACCCGACCTCTGTCAGTTAGTTTGGAATAGGAATATGAAGCCAGGACCCAGGGAATGAGTAGGAAACATTACAGCCTTCAAAGCGAAGAGTCTTCTCCCTAAAAATTTATCAGATTGTATTTCCCCTCCCACTTACTGGGAGCTACTATGTTTTTTCCAAGCAACTCCAGTATATTGACCTAGAATGCCACTAAGTTCTTTTTTTTTTTTCTTTTTCTTTTTTTTTTTTTTTTAGACAAGGTATCATTCCTGTTGCCCAGGCTGGAGTGCATGGCGCAATCATGGCTCACTGCAGCCATGACCTCCCAGGCTCAGGTCGATTCTCCCACCTGAGCCTCTTGAATAGTTGGAACTACAGGCACACATCACCACACCTGGCTAACTTTTGTATTTTCAGTAGAGATGGGGTTTCTTCATGTTGCCCGGGCGGGTCTGAAACTCCTGAGCTGAAGCGATCTGCCTGCCCCAGCCTCTCAAAGTGTTGGGATTACAGATGTGAGCCACTGTACCCAGCTCAAAGTTCTGTTTATTGCTGTATTATATCAAGGTCTCCCCTTTGTTGTCCTACATCTCCTTTACCACCACTCCTCCACAAAAGGTGTGTGGGATTTATTGAGCCATCAGGATAATTTTTTTTGAGACAGGGCCTCACCCTTTCGCCCACACTAGAGTGCAGTGGCGCAATCACTACTCACTGCAGCCGTGACTTCCCAGGCACAAGTGATCTCCCACACCCTCTCAAGCTGGGACCACAGGTGCACACCAGCATGCCCAGCTAATTTTTGTATTTTTAGTACAGACGAGGTTTCACCATGTTGCCCAGCCTGGTATCAAACTCCTGGGTTCAAGCGATCTGCGTATCTCAGCTTCCCAAAGTGCTGGGATTACATGTGTAAGCTACCATGCCCAGCCATTAAGATTTTTTTTTTTTTTTTTTTGAGATGGAATCTCGCTCCGTCACCCAGACTAGAGTGCAGTGGCATGATCTCAGCCCAGTGCAACCTCTGCCTCCCAGGTTCAAGTGATTTTCCTGCCTCAGCCTCCTGAGTAGCTGGGACTACAGGCACGTGCCACCAGGCCCAGCTAATTTTTTGTATTTTTAGTAGAGACAAGGTTTCACCATGTTAGCCAGGATGGTCTCGATCTCCTGACCTCATGATCTGCCCGCCTTGGCCTCCCAAAGTGCTGGGATTACAGGCGTGAGCCACCACACCTGGATGATAATTTTTATTTTTATTTTATTTTATTTTATTTTATTTTATTTTATTTTATTTTATTTATTGAGAAAGAATCTTGCTCTGTCACCCAGTCTGGAGTGCAGTGGCACAATCTCAGCTCACTGCAACCTCCACCTCCTGTGTTCAAGTGATTATCATGCCTCAGCCTCCTGAGTAGCTGGAACTACAGACACACCACCATACCTAGCTAATTTTTAGTAGAGATGGGGTTTTGCCATGTTGGCCAGGCTGGTCTTAAACTCCTGGCCTCAAGTGATTCACCCGCCTTGGCCTCCCAAAGTGCTGAGATTAAAGGCATGAGCCACCGTACCTAACCAAGATAATTTTAAAATTCACCTATAGGAGCAATCAAAACAAAGCCAGAGTCATTTCTCAGAGTGTCTGCTAACCCCATACAGGTCATCAAAAGGCAGGATTTGCCCAGTTAAACTGGTTGCTTGATCATGTGGACATAGTCCATAAGCATGCATCCCTGTTTATGGTAGTGTACTGTCTTTGACCTTGAATTTTCTGTATAAGTGCTTGCCAAAAACTTACAGTTACCAATTATAAGTAATGAATATAGAAAGTAGAAGATAAACTAGATAGATGTCTCTTTTTTTAAATGTTTTTACAAATCTAAAAAGGAATATGACCCTAATCATTTTAAGAATAAAGACTTTCTTCCTTATCATGGAAGCCAGGAAAGACAGGCAGTCTCCAAAAGAATTGTCCGGGGCTCCAGATTATATCTGTCTGAGCTAGAGAAAAGAGCCCATGTGGCAGATGTATGACTACTTCTGTGTAGTCTTTTTGTGCAATCTAATCTCCATAGTCCCTATGGATTATTATATCTTATTCTTATTGTGCAATAGAAATAAGGCCAATACTCAATGCTAAGACTCAGAATAGGCATCAGAATTTAGCCATCTTGCTAATTTCCTAACTCCTGACCATAAATTTGTATGTATTTTTGTTAAAGATACTAGATCTTACAGACTGTGTCTGTCTTGGAGGTGACAGGGCAGGTATAGGGAAAACTTTTTTGATAATCTTTGGAGGTTGACTATGAAAGACCCTTGACTATAAGGAGGTTTTGAAAGTTATCTGGAAAAATATCATACCGTACTTATTAAATGGGGGAGAGAGGAAAGCAATAGAAGTGCTGAGCTCTTCAAGAGTCAATATAGCATGTGCTGTTTCCTATATTTAATAGCATTCAGAGCAACAGAAACAAGTTGGCACATAGCCAACTTCAGGTACCTAACTGAAGATAAATGTTCCCTAGAAACTGAATAGTTTAAAGCCTTCCTGAGAAAGAAACTCCTTTTCTTAACTATTTTATGGGAACTAAATTCCACATAACCTCTTGCTTAATTTTTTAAAATAGTCAATTCCTAGACCATTTCTCATCTTCTTTAATAATCCAAGAAGATGGCCAGGCCATCTTTTATTTTATATCACTTGAACTCAGGAGGTAGAGGTTGCAGTGAGCTGAGATTGTGTCACTGCAGTCCAGCCTGGGTGACAGAGACTCCGTCTCAAAAAAAAAAAAAAGATCCAAGATTTCTGTGCTAGAAGGAAGAGGTCTTATGAACTGTTCACATGAGTGTTCATAGCCACTGCATGGTCTCAGGAATCAGGACAGGCAGAAAGAGACTTGAAAGTAGTCTTTTTTTTTTTTTTTTTTTTTTGAGACAGAGTTTTGCTCTTGTCGCCCAGGCTAGAGAGCAATGGCGCAGTCTCAGTTCACTACAACACAGCCTCCCAGGTTCAAGTGATTCTCCTGCCTCAGCCTCCCAAGTAGCTGGGATTACAGGCACCCGCCACCATGCCCGGCTAATTTTTGTATTTTTAGTAGAGATGGGGTTTCACCATGTTGGCCAGGCTGGTCTCAAACTCCTGACCTCAAGTGATCCTCCCACCTCGGCCTCCCAAAGTGCTGGGATTATAGGCGTGAGCCACTGTGCCCAGTCTTGAAAGTAGTCTTGACTCGCATACTTTGTAGGAGAGAAACTAACAGACAAGTCAAGGGTTGTCTTAATAAAGTCAAGTGGGGAGAGAAACCCAGCTAATATTTTGATTAATGCCTTCTCCCACGAAGTTCACTCATTGGATTTTCCCTACGCAAGGTCTTTTATCCCCTAATCTTCCACATAATGATAATAACTGCCATTTATCGGGCACTTTGGTAGATGCTTTATGTATGTTATCTCATATAATCCTCCCAAGAATCCTCCAAGTTGTGTAGGCTGGAGACCAGCTCCAGAATGGCTAAGTAACTTTCCCAGGACATACAATCAGATCACCTCCCTTTTCTTTTAAAATTCACCTTCACCTTCCAAATTCTTTGTATAGATGTGTTCAGTTATGTAGTTAAATCCTGTCATTCCATTATTTTAATGCAAAGGTGACTCTCCAGTATTGAACTATTTTGAATTATGTTAAAGAAAACTAGTGTACCTCAATTGGCAAAAAAAAAAAAAAAGTAAATGAAAGGGCAGTACAGTAATTCTAATCTTTCTTTGTTTTGGGGGTGGTGGTTGTTGTTGTTGTTGTTGTTGTTGTTGTTGTTTGAGATGGAGTTTCGCTCTTATTGCCCAGGCTGGAGTGCAATGGCAGGATCTTCGCTCGCTGCAACCTCCACTTCCTGGATTCAAGCGATTATCCTGCCTCAGCCTCTCAGGTAGCTGGGATTACAGGCATGCACCACCACGCCCAGCTAATTTTATATTTTTAGTAGAGATGGGGTTTCACTATGTTGGTCAGGCTAGTCTTGAACTCCTGACCTCAGGTGATCAACCCTCCTCGGCCTCCGAAAGTGCTGAGATTACAGGCGTGAGCCACCACACCTGGTCACAGTAATTCTAATCTTTCTACCCTAGTTATAAGCTCAACTTGGTAAATAAAATATTGTAGGTGGATTTTATCATAGATTAAAGGTTAGGAATCCTAAGGGTTTTTTTATTGTTTGTTTTTCAGTTCTGTCCCTGAGTTACATATTCACGTTTTTTTGGTTAGTATTTGTAACAGTGGTGAGAGCCGGTAGGCATTTGGGTCCTTAGGGATCCACCCTCATGAGTAAATTAATGTCCACTCTCAGGAGCGAGTGAGTTATTGCTTTCACAGGAATGGATTCGTTCCTGCAAGATTGGGTTGCTGTAAAGTGAGTCCATATCTCTTTGCACATGCCCACCTGCCTTTCTGCTTTTCTGCCAGAAGCCCCGCAGATGCTGGCACCATGCTCTTGGACTGTCCAGTCCCCAGAATCATGAGGCAAATAAACCTCTTTTCTTTGTAAATTACCCAGCCTGAGGTATTCTGTTATAGCCATACAAAACAGATTTAGACAGTATTGTTCTTTACAAATAATTTGTAAATTTGGCCTGGCATGGTGGTTCATGCCTGTTATCCCAGCACTTTGGGAGGCCAAAGTGGGCAGATTTGAGGTCAGGAGTTCAACACCAGCCTTGCTAAAATGGTAAAACCCGGTTCCACTAAAAATAAAAAATTAGCTGGGCATGGTGGCACATGCCTGTAATCCCAGCTACTAGGGAAGCTGAGGCCGGAGAATTGCTTGAACCTGAGAGGTGGAGGTTGCAGCGAGCCAAGATCGCACCACTGCACTCCAGCCTGGGCGACAGAGTGAGACTCCATCTAAAAAAAAAAAAAAATAGAGCAAAGATTGCTGTGACCGGCCAGGCGCGGTGGCTCACGCCTGTAATCCCAGCACTTTGGGAGGCCGAGACGGGCAGATCACGAGGTCAGGAGATCGAGACCATCCTGGCTAACATGGTGAAACCCCGTCTCTACTAAAAAATACAAAAAACTAGCCGAGCGAGGTGGCGGGCGCCTGTAGTCCCAGCTACTCAGGAGGCTGAGGCAGGAGAATGGCGTGAACCCAGGGAGGCGGAGCTTGCAGTGAGTTGAGATCCGGCCACTGCACTCCAGCCTGGGTGACAGAGCGAGACTCCGTCTCAAAAAAAAAAAAAAAAAAAGATTGCTGTGACCCTGGATTTTAACTTATTTTTACATCAATACCCATTTTTATTTTGGAAGAAGCTGAGCTTGAGTCATCTTAGATTAAAGCTACCAAAGGAAACAGGCTAAAAAGAACCAATGGTAGTTTACCTCCTATAAGTTGAATTTCTATTCTAGAGAGAATGGGTTAGGTGTGTTTGATTGCTTTAGAAGATAAGTTATCCAAATACATACAGCACATCACTGAAAATTTAAGTGGGAAGAGAAAAAAAATATAATCACTTTTATTTATTATGCTTTAATAATTAATTTGTAAGTTTTTCCTTTTTTAATGTCATTTAGCTTTGCATATTCCCATGGGATCTTTTCCTAAAATAAAGCTTTTAGTGAGCTTAAGGACTTATCAGGATTGGTTTGTATTTGAGCCTACAGTGTATGTTTATTTAGTAATCTCCAACAGCTTTGTACCTTCCTATTCATACACCATTGGGTAAGCCTTGCATAGGATTCCATTACATTACATCCATTGTCTACTGACAATGAGAGCAAGTAGATTCTGCTCTTGTTCTATCTCCTAGTATATTTGGATGTGAAATATATCCTGCACAGATGACACTTCAAAACAGGTGCATACTTTGAAAGGTTTTCTGGAAATTTGTATATACTTTGTCCTGAGTCACTGATATGTCTGAAGAGATTTGATAATGTGTCATCATTGAGTAGATTTCTCTTAATTGATAATGAGGGGCCTGAATAATTAAGAACCTGTGGGTCTTCGAAATTAGTTCATGGTAATAATTAATGTTATGAAAGTTCATCAAGGAAATCATCAGGGTTACAACTTTTAGGTAGTTTGTGGTACTATAGTCTTTTTTTTGTTGTTGTTGTTGTTTTTTTTTTTTTTTTTGAGATGGAGTCTCAGTCTGTTGCCCAGGCTGGAGTGCAATGGCACAGTCTCGGCTCACTGCAACCTCTGCCTCCCAGGTTCAAGCGATTCTCCTGCCTCAGCCTCCCAAGTAGCTGGGATTACAGGTGCCTGCCACTAAATCTGGCTAAGTTTTGTATTTTCAGTAGAGACGGGGTTTTTAGTCAGGCTGGTCTTAAACTCCTGACCTCAGGTGATCCGCTCACCTCGGCCTCCCAAAGTGCTGGGATCACAGGGGTGAGCCACTGCGCCTGGCCTAGTCTTGCTTTTTTAACAGTCCTTTACATGTTATCTTATATCCCAAAATGAAAATTATGACTGTTCAGTTTCCCTTTCTAGCTTTTAGCCTTAAAGCTCCTTGAGGAAAGACTCCATGTTCATTTCTTTATTTCCTTTGGTCTTAAGAAGGCACTCTTGCAAATATTCATTGCCTCTTCCTGACCACGATTCATATTGATAATATGGAATGAAATAATCCTTTATGGTTTTCTTATGCTATAATCATTTTTCAGACTCTTATTGGAAGAGAACAGTATTTGTGTCTTCTGCCTTTATCTTTTTATAAGGATGTGTTAATAGTCTTCCTGGCTAGCGAAAGTCTTTTCATTCTTACTGCATTTGTTTGGTTCAATATCATAATTTATGATCACTCAGATGCCAGTGATCTCTCCATCCTACCGTGATTACCTCTTTATCTGAAAACAGCTGCCCACCTGCCATTTGTCCCATCATTGACACTTTGAGCGTGGTCTTTATTTTATTGTGCATTGTATTTTTTCATGTTTACTCTAAAAATGTTGTAGACAAAGACCCTGTTATGTATGTTTTTATACCTCCAATCTAATCTCTTTATGGTAATGGTATCAATAATACCAGATTGTTGAGCTCTGTAATTTTTTTTTTTTTTTTTTAATGGAGTCTTGCTTTGCTGCCCGGGCTGGAGTGCAGCGGCATGATCTCTGCTCACTGCAACCTCCGCCTCCCGGGTTTAAGCAATTCTCTGCCTCAGCCTCCTGAGAAGCTGGGATTACAGGCACATGCCACCATGCCTGGCTAATTTTTGTATTTTTAGTAGAGACGGGGTTTCACTGTCAAGCTCTATAATTATAAAATAATCTAGTATCTGGCATGAAAGGGGATCTTTGATTATGCCTACCTGATGCTTTGCCTTATCCTTCACTAGAAATAAGAACCTATTTCTTAAGCCAGCTGTCATAGAACCATGGGGTAGGAGTTAACAAGGAGAAAATAGATAAATAGATGGCTCCCTGAATCGATATAAATTTCCTACCTACAGTCTTTTTTTTTTTTTTTTTGAGACAGTCTCCTTCTGTCACCTAGGCTGGAGTGCAGTGGTGCAACCTTGACTCACTGAAACCTCCACCTCCCAAGTTCAAGTGATTCTCATGCCTCAGCCACTCGAGTAACTGGGATTACAAGTGCACGCCACCACACCTGGCTAATATTTTTGTTGCTTTTTTTTTTTTTTTTTTTGAGACGGAGTCTGGCTCTGTTGCCTAGGCTGGAGTGCTGTGGCCGGATCTCAGCTCACTGCAAGCTCCGCCTCCTGGGTTTACGCCATTCTCCTGCCTCAGCCTCTGGAGTAGCTGGGACTACAGGAGCCCGCCACCTCGCCCGGCTAGTTTTTTGTATTTTTTAGTAGAGACGGGGTTTCACCGTGTTAGCCAGGATGGTCTCGATCTCCCGACCTCGTGATCCGCCCGTCTCGGCCTCCCAAAGTGCTGGGATTACAAGCTTGAGCCACCGCGCCCGGCCTGCTTTTTTTTTTTTTTTTAAGTGGAGATGGGGTTTCATCATGTTGGCCAGGCTGGTCTCGAACTCCTGGCCTCAAGTGATCTGCCCGCCTCAGCCTTCCAAAGTGCTAGGATAACAGGCATGAGCCACCGCACCTGGCCAATTTCTTCTTTACCTCTTAGTAATTGTGTCTTATTTCTCAGCTTATTTCCTTCACAACATGAAATTGTGTTTATTGTTTCTCTCCCTATTAGGAACCTTGTTTGTCATATTCACTGTTGAATTATTAGCACTTAGGTCAGAGTTTGGTATGTAATAGGAGCTTGATAAATATTTATTGAGTGCATGAATAATGAAAAGCATACTTGGTTTCATGAACATGAATACCTACTTGGAATTTTTAAAACCACTTTTTCTTCCACAGACGAGTTGAGGGACACATAAAGAGAATCCATCAACACCTATCCTTCCACACACCCCAGCTTCCCACTCTCCCACTCCAACTCTAGCTATAGGAGTTACTGCTTCCGGGCCAGGCACAGTAGCTCAAGCCTATAATCCCAGCACTTTGGGAGGCCGAGGCGGGCAGATCACTTGAGCGTAGGAGTTCGAGACCAGCCTGGCCAACATGGTGAAACCCCATCTCTACTAAAAATTTAAAAATTAGCCAGGTGTGGTGGTACACACCTGTAATCCCAACTACTCAGGCAGCTGAGGCACAAGAATCGCTTGAATCCAGGAGGTGAAGGTTGCAGTGAGCAGAGATCACGCCACTGTTCTCTAGCCTGGGCAACAATGCAAAACTCTGTCTCAAAAATAAAAAAATAAATTTAAAGAAAAGGGAATTATTGCTCCTTGGTTTATGTCTTAGATGACTTTTGCAGCAATACAGTGATGTGGTAGTAAAGAAACAAGGCTGAATTTGCAGTTGTCTGGACTTAATTTAATATAGAGTATCCAATTTATACCTTGTTTTTCATGTTCTTCACTCTAATGTCCTGGTAGGATTGAAATTATATCTAAAGTCTGAGCACATTGCTTGCCTAGGGCCACAGTAGACCTTTCTTCAAATTTAAATTAGCTGAAGGCTGGTTGTCCTGTATGTGAAAATGTAATCAAAATATCCAGATTAGGCACAGGCCATCCCAATTAGGTGAATTATCTGAAGTCCTTGCTTTTCATCTGCTGACATTTATGATTAGAAAGCCTTAAAGCAGTTAAATTTCATTAACGGCGTTCATTTGTATCTTATTACAGATTGTCTGTTTCCTGCAATCCAAAGAAGCTGCTTTTCTTCTCCTTATCTAATATTTAAGTTTGAACATATATTAAGCAATACCTATTAAAGGAACTATACTGGCTGGACACAGTGGCTTACATGGGTAATCCCAACACTTTGGGAGGCCAAGGCAAGAGGATTGCTTGAGCTCAAGAGTTTGAGACCTGCCTGGGCAACATGAGACCTCATCTGTACCGTAAAACAAAAAATTAGCTAGGCATGGTGGTGGTGGTGGACTAAGCTAAGGCCTGTGATTCTACCTACTTAGGAGGCTGAGGTTGAGGCTGCAGTGAGTTGCACTCCAGCCTGGGTGACAGAGCAAGACCCTGTCTCAAAAACAAACAAAAAAAAGGAACAATTCTGCAGAATAAGGAAGGATTAGGCGTCTGTAGCCCTACATGTCAACCCTTTCTGCTACAGTCTCCAAAAGTGATCTCTATTAGCATGAGTTCCTTGTCACTCCATCTGTAGATTATGAAAAATAATTCTGAGTAAAGATGCTAGGAGAGCATTCATTTATTAGACAAATTCCATTAGACAAAGTATTTACCAAGAAACAAGCCCAGGAGCAGGGAACCACCAGGTTGCCTGGTGAACCAGCCTAGGTCAGAAATGGAGCAGGTCAAAACTCCTGTATTGATCAGTAGCGGGATCATGCCTGTGAATAGCCATTGCATTCCAGCCTGGGCAACATGGCAAGATTCCATCTCTAAAAATTAAAAAAAAAAGAAACAAGATTTTTATATCCTTAAATTATTATATATAATTCTTTCTCTTAAAAGAATCTTCTGCTGACTCTCAACTTTTCCTGGAAAAAATGGATCATTCCCACCATATGGAGATGAGCTATATGGACTCCAACAGTACCATGCAACCTTCTCACCATCACCCAGCCACTTCAGCCTCACACTCCCATGGTGGAGGAGACAGCAACATGATGATGATGATGGTGAGTGCCATAGGAGGGGCAATGCAGGCCCTTTCCCACCCACTTGGGTAATAGAAATAATGGAATTTTAGTGTTGGAAGCTTATTATCTTTAAAGGTCAGTTTACCAGTGAGGATAACTAAAGCAGACCCAAGCAAGTAATTTGCCCAAGATTACATGGCAGGCTACTTACAGAGTCACACCAGAACCAAGATTTTAGGCTTCTTTCTTTGGTAGTCCCGTCTAAAATCAACTCTTTTCTGAATTAAGTTCTGGTCTTTATGCCTTGTGTGGAAAAGAGAGAAAGACAAAAGTTGGCCAGGCGCAGTGGCTCATGCCTGTAATCCCAACACTTTGGGAGGTGGAGGCAGGTGGATCACGAGGTCAGGAGATCGAGACCATCCTGGCTAACACGGTGAAACCCTGTCTCTACTAAAAATACAAAAAATTAGCCAGGCATGGTGGCATGTGCCTGTAGTCCCAGGTACTTGGGAGGCTGAGGCAGGAGAATCGCTTGAACCTGGGAGGTGGAGGTTTTAGTGAGCTGAGATCTCACAACTGCATTCCAGCCTGGGTGACAGAGAGAGAATCTGTCTCAAAAAAAAAACAAAAAAGAAAGAAAGATAAATGTTGATGGTGGGGGCCCAGTAGAGTACTCATGCTCGGTGCCTGTGGTAGTAACACTAAAATGAGGGCTTCCCACTCACGTGAGTGTCTCTTCTTACTATCCAGATCTTCTACTTTTAAATGTTCTAAGCTTCTTTGCCCCAAATTCTCATTTAGAATTTTCATTCATCTCTAACTGACTTGTTTTGGTTTTCTGGCAGCCTATGACCTTCTACTTTGGCTTTAAGAATGTGGAACTACTGTTTTCCGGTTTGGTGATCAATACAGCTGGAGGTGAGTAAGCCATCAGGTAGTGCTGGAAGGTGATAGTCACATGAGAGACAGTGACAAATAATTTGGAAGTCCAGCACCTGTTTCTGTCCTAACTACTGAGTCAACATGGTAATGATGCATAACCATCTTGCTTCCTATTTCCTACCTAGAAGGTAGGAAACACAGTACATTTTTGGTCCTCTGGTAAACCTCTGTTAACTAACCTGTATGTTTTGGAGCTCTAAAAAATAATTTAGATACCAGATAGAAGTCTTTTGCAATCCATTTTCTTTCATTCTTTTCCAGAGTGTTTACTTTTTTTTTTTTTTTTTTTTTTTTTTGAGATGGAGTTTCATTCTTGTCACCCAGGTTGGAGTGCAGTAGCAGCTATCTTGGCTCACTGCAATCTCCGCTCCCAAGTTCAAGCAATTCTCCTGCCTCAGCCTCCCAAGTAGCTAGAGTTACAGGCACCCACCACCATGCCCAGCTAATTTTTGTATTTTTAGTAGAAACGGGGTTTTGCCATGTTTGCCAGGCTGGTCTCAAACTCCTGACCTCAGGTGATCCACCCACCTCGGCCTCCCAAAGTGCTGGGATTACAGGCATGAACCACCATGCCTGGCCTCAGAGTGTTTACTTATTTAATAAGTTATTAGTCCTGGACGTAAGACTAAGTCAAGTTAAATACCACAAAATAACTCTAAGTTTAAAACTATTGCTCTAATATAATACTTCAATTTTACGATAAACTAAGTGCCACAAAGAGTGAAATGACTTGCCCTCAATCATAGAGTTAATATGTCAGAGCTAGGACAAGGACCCAGACCTTCCAGAGCTACCTAGACCAGTGTTCTTTTAGTCTACCAAACTATGGCCCACATCCTTCCTGATTTTTGGCATGGCCCATCTTAGTCACTCCTAGTTTTGAGGTAGATGATTACCCATCTCTTTGTGTCTATTATGTTGTATGGTATACTTTAAATTTAACTTGCGCAAACTCAGTAGTCAGTTGGACTGCCTTAGGTACCAGATGTCTCTTTGGAGCCATAAAATCAATTTGTTTTGGGAAGAAGGAGAGCATTTCGTTCAGGTAATGTGTTAAATTAGCAGTTTGAATACATTTATGTCATTACCAACACTTCCCAGTGTGAAAGACTTAGAATTGAAATGCCTATTCAGGAATATTCTACATTGTGTGTTTCAGTGTAACAAACCTAATTTAATGACATCAAGCAGTCTGACCAAAAGGTTATTGTTGTTCTGATTTTTTTTCTTATCTTAATCAAAAAGTAAACATGTTCTTGGCAGAGGCAATAGTTTTCAGTTACACCATCTTAGCTGTTCTCCTATCTGGGCAAGAGAAGAGGGAATAATATAATGTCTTCAAAAACTGAGAGTAGCATTTTTTCTGTGTGTCTTTCTAGCTGGACAGCACATTGGCTAATGATTTTGCACATGTTTGACAGTACCACCATATTTTCCTTCCATACTTAGAAATGGCTGGAGCTTTTGTGGCAGTGTTTTTACTAGCAATGTTCTATGAAGGACTCAAGATAGCCCGAGAGAGCCTGCTGCGTAAGTCACAAGTCAGCATTCGCTACAATTCCATGCCTGTCCCAGGACCAAATGGAACCATCCTTATGGAGACACACAAAACTGTTGGGTAAGAACTGAACAGATCCAGATGAAGTCCTAAAGAGCTTGATCAGTTAAGCAGCGAAGTGCAGCTATGTGATCAGCAGCAGCCCTCTTCTTGAGTTAGGAGTTCTGTATGACCTTGATCAAAACTGTCCTTAGAGGTTTGGGTTTGTAGGTCATGAGCAGGCCAAAGGAGGAATGAGAGGAAGTCTTCTGCAAATATGAATGTTTGTTCTGAGTTGTAGGTATTGGCCACTTCAGAAGAAGGGAAGTGAAGAATCCATATTTTAAAATATTTACCAAAATAATAATGAACAAGTTAAGAAATTCAGGTCAAGATATAAAAGAATGGCAGATTGCAGTTGATTCTATAAAATTACACCTAGTCAGCTCTGTCCTCTTTTTGTTTACAATATAAGACTATTAATTTCTGTGTTCTGTCTAAGAAAGTATTTGGGTGATTATTGGTTTTTCCCATGGATTGGCAAATGTTTTTTGAGATTGTTTTAATAAAAATGTAAGTCTTAAAACCAAATTGGACCTTAAGAAATCCTATAGACCGACATCCTGCTTTCAAACAAGCAGTGTTATTTATTTCCATTGTACTGATGAGCTTACTGAGGCCCAGAAGGATTGTGACCTACCTAAGGTGGCACAGGGGATGAATAGCCAGGGCTCCTTATCCCTAATTAAGTAATTTCTTCTATACTACCCAACCCTTAATTCTATTTTTTTTTTTTTTTTTCTGGAGACAGGGTCTCCCTCTATTGCCCAGGCTGAAGTGCAGTGGCACGATCTTCACTCACTGCAACCTCTGCCTTCCAGACTCAAGTGGTCCTCCCACCACCTCAGCCTCCCAAGTAGCTGGAACTACAGGCATGAGCCACAACACCCAGCTAATTTTTTTTATTTTTTGTAGAGACAAGGTTTTGCCATGTTGCCCAGGCTGGTCTGAAACTCCTGAGCTCAAGCAATCAGCCCACCTCAGCCTCCCAAAGTGCTGGGATTAAAGGCATTAGCCACCACCCCCAGCCTCTGTTTCCGTGTTTGTAGAATGTAAACTTTACAAAGGTGGGAAACCTAAAAACATTCGGGCAGATGAGCGGGAGAGGGTTTACGCTTCCCTTTCAGGATCTAAGGTGGAGATAAGTCTAGATTACTGCTCGTCCTTTTCTCCTTCTCCGGAAAAGGGTTCCTCCTCACGGCCATATCTGACCAATGTTTATAAGCCTGACAGCCCTGTGCTGTTTCATTTCCATGGACCAATCAAAGAACATTCAAGTACCCGTGAGTTGCCAGAGTGGCTGTCCAGTTCCAGCTGAGCTCATGGCAAGAGCTCTTCCCTCTTTCTCCTGATCTGCAGAACTCCTAGGAGTCCCTGATTGTTGTGTCCCTGTTTACTCTCCAGGCAGCAGATGCTGAGCTTTCCTCACCTCCTGCAAACAGTGCTGCACATCATCCAGGTGGTCATAAGCTACTTCCTCATGCTTATCTTCATGACCTACAACGGGTACCTCTGCATTGCAGTAGCAGCAGGGGCCGGTACAGGATACTTCCTCTTCAGCTGGAAGAAGGCAGTGGTAGTGGACATCACAGAGCATTGCCATTGATGTCAAACTCTGGCGTGGCCTTATCGATTGCAGTGGGAAGCTGTTCAAGACTTGAAGACGTGGTTTCCTGCTCCAATCATCCCTTCTTGCTCCTCTTTGTGCACGTACACACACACACACACACACACAGACACACACACACACCCCTCCTGCTCAACAGAGGTTTAGTTTACAGTCTCTGAGCTAAAGTAGTAACCTCCCAAATTGTTTTTTCTAATAAGCTGAGTTTCCCATTTCTTTTAAGGAGAAGCCACCCATGAAATGTCTTTTCCTTCTCCATCATCTTAGAGCCATGTTATATGTTCTTGTCTAATCCATGTAGCTTTTTGTTCAATGACTTGATCATCTGCTTCCTTTTTGAATTTTTAACAGATAGTAAGTAAATTTGGTAGTTTTTTTCCCTGGGTCAGCGATGGAAAGGGGTTAACTTCAGCCAGGATTGATGGCAGCTGAGGGAAATTCTTGCCCAACTAAACCCAGAACTCAAACTTAACATTAGAAAATAAGGTCCAGGGCCGGACACAGTGGCCCACGCCTGTAATCCCAGCACGTTAGGGGGCCAAGGCAGGCTGGATCACCTGAGGACAGGAGTTCGTGACTAGCCTGGTCAACATGGTGAAACCCCGTCTCTACTAAAAATACAAAAATGAGCTGGGCATGGTGGCGGGCGCCTGTAATCCCAGCTACTCAGAAGGCTGAGGCAGGAGAATCACTTGAACTTAGGAGGTGGAGGTTGCAGTGAGCCAAGATGGCGCCATTGCATTCCAGCCTGGGCAACAAGAGTGAAACTCCATCTCAAAGAAAAAGAAAAGAAGGTCCAGTTTTTGGATTCAACGAGTGGGAAATACATTGTGCCTTTGTCCAGATGTGATGCATTATACCAAAATTTTAGTAGTGTGCAGAGGGGTGGTTTCAGACTAAATACAGGCTTAGAGCTTGCAGAGTGTGTATTCTTGGATGGCTGACTCATCAACCTGCATTCCCACTTAACACTTTGATTAGCATGAACTTGCCAATCAAAAAATGACAATCAGTTTTAGAAAATAGAAATAGGTATTTTTAAATAAAACCATTCGCAGTTTACTTTGGCTTGATACCTTGGTTTGTCCCAGCTGAAGTGAAGCAAAAGAGTTCGAATTATTTTTTTCCATTACTGTTTTCGCATGTCTGCCTCTAAAACAGTGATTTTCAAGCTTTAGTGTGCATCAGAATCACCTGTAGGGCTTGTTAAAACACTGACTGCTGGGCCTCAACCCAAAAGCCCCCAGAGTGGCACTTCTGAGTTCCTGCTCATGTTACAAGGGACCACACTTTGAGAATCTCTGCTTTAAGCTAAGGAAATATTGCCTGGTGGGCTGGCTGCCTGATACTGGGCATGGAAATTTGAATTGCTGATTGGTAGATGGTGTGTCTGGACTTAACTCATGTAGTAAATACTGCTGATCAATACCTAATCATTCCACATTTATTGAGCTCCACCTGTGTGTGTGTATACCCAAGCATACATGTGTGAAGGGCTGTAGCCAAAGTATTTTTACTAGCCTGTATGAAGTCACTAGTCCTTATTTTTAAAGGTCTGTGGTTTCTTGGAAGTAATTTGATTGTTGAGAGAGACCTTTGATCTGCAGTGTAAATCTACCAGTCATGGGCCAAAAGGGCAAAAGCCCAGCTTTCTCTTTGGAAAGACTCAGGGTGTGGTTTGCTGATGGCCAGATTTTCCTCAGGCTCCAACAACTGTGCTCATACCAAGCAGATCCTCATCCTCCATATAACCATCTTTGTTATTCGTGGGGGTTTAATTACATTACAAGTGGCCAAAACCCCTGTTCTCAGTGAAGAACCACATTGGATTTTTATTCTGTTCAGTTGTAGTCTACACTGCAGTCTTATTCCCGGTTCAAACTACCTCTTTAAATTGATTTGTCTTGTGCTGGTCTGTTAAATCCTGCCCTTCTTGGTGCTAGATCCAGTTGTGCCTCAGGGCAGAGGAAACTTATCCTGTTGGCCTGTGTCGTGGTTTTGTAGTTTGTACTTTCTCCATGGGTGCCAGTTAAATATTGGAGAGCAAGGAATGTGTACTTGTATGGCTTTGAACCAAGAGAGGGTTATAAGCCTACTGGATTGAGGTTAAAATCCAAGAACCAACATTTAGAGCTTTGCGCTTTTCTCTCATTCCATCACCTTGTAATGATGATACTTAACATGAGCAGGGTGAATGACAGGTACTGACAAAGTCCAACAAAAAAGTGTAATACAGCCTGTTGTCTCAAGCCAAGAAATCTTAAAACCATGATAAATAAATAGGAATCAATAGTTAGTAGTGACACTGGTGCTCTCTAGAAATCTCAGCATGAACTGCTATAGAATACCCTCCCAGCACAGAACCTTATCAGTAAGGCCAGCTAGACCCAATGGCTCATGCCTGTAATCCCAACACTTTGGGAGGCCAAGGTAGGAGGATGCCTTGTCCCCCGAAGTTCGAGACAGGCCTGGACAACATAGTGAGATCCCATCTCTATAAAAAATGAAAAATTAGCCAGGCATGGTGGTGCACACCTGTAGTCCTGGCTACTTGGGAGACTGAGGCAGGAGGATTGCTTTTGCCCTGAAGGTCGAGGCTGCAGTGAGCCATGATTGTGCCACTGTACTCAGCCCGGGTGACAAAGCAAGATCCTGTCTCAGAAAAAAAAAAAAAAAGAAAATTCAAGGCCAGTTAAGACAAAATGCTATGACTGAAATTCACAGAAATATCAGTTTAGATTAGGTCTTCAGGTATTCAGGAGAGACAGGTATTAAAACCTGAATTTCAGAGATTCTTAGACTGGGTGCCAAAGGATGAAGCTAGTGAAGGAGAAAAAGCTTAAATTCCATCTTGAGCTCTTGGATTGTGATAATACAATGATCTCATTAACTTTTCATTTCTGTATACCTGTTCATTTGGAATTTAATGCTTGACTTCTTTGTTCATTTTGAATCCAAACTTCTCTTTTCTTTCTTCCCCATTCACATCTATTAGAAGACTGCATCACCATTTTTTCGGCTCCCTTACTCTGCTGTCCTTTCCCTTTTCTTTAATTTTTTTTTTAATCTCATGTCTAGTGTATTACATCTCCATAGCCCTCCTGATGCAGTAGACAGTGCTATGCTATGGATACAAATATCAACCAGAAATTGGCATTTATAAACCTGTTAGAGACTTTAACCATGCTTCAAGAGGCAGTTGCCCCACTGGAATTTCTATAAGGATGGTACCCTTCCCAGAGTTACAGAATCTTAGGTGCTGTCTCTAGTCTGTGATGGAGGAACTCCCAGCATCCCCATTGCCCACAAATGGAATCCTCACTGTATCCACTAGGAAATTAGAAATTAAGGTTTCTTCACTACTTCTATGGTAGGGTTGTCTGAAATTCCCTTTCAGGCTGTGGGTACTGGTCTTAGGTTCTAGTCAGAAGGGGTTCCTTATAAGGAGCACGAGGAGGGGAGTACACTTTCATATCATTTAATTTTGATCCTGCCCTCTCCAGCTGCTCCTTCAAAAGATACATCAAAAGATACAAACTTCGGCCGGGCACAGTGGCTCACACACTTTGGGAGGCCGAGGGGGGCGCGGATCACCTAAGGTCAGGAGTTTGAGACCAGCCTGGCCGACGTGGTGAAACCCCATCTCTACTAAAAATACAAAAATTAGCCGGGCATGGTGGCTCATGCCTGTAATCCCAGCTACTCTGGAGGCTGAGGCAGGAGAATCACTTGAACCCGGGAGGGTGAGGTTGCAGTGAGCCAAGATGGCGCCATTGCACTCCAACCTGGGCAACAAGAGCAAAACTCTGTCTCAAAAAAAAAAAAGATACAAAGTCTGCATTTGATATAATGCCTTAATTACTGGGTCTACAATTAATGTTGACTGTTTTAGATTGTAAGCTCCTGGAGAGCAGTATTGCTGTAGTAGGAATGTTTTAACAGTGTCATATGAAAAAGAACAAAATAAATATTTTGATTTTGTGATTCTATGCAAGTTTTTCTGCCCAGAGTGATAACGCAATAAGCTAGTCTCTTCATAGTCTGCATAGATTCTGGCCATTAACATCAGTTTTTAAGATGTCAGTATTTTAGGTGGTATGATCCTTTCAGGTTTTCATCTCACTTCCTCCTACTCTACTTAAAATGACATGCCTGGTACATGCCAGAAGATCCATGTGACCTTCTGCACAGGAGACAGGGTCTTCATAAAGCCAGAAGTATTTCAGTATACTGAGGATTCCTGAATTTAAAAGCCAACTTTTGTCACATCATAATCCCTTCCGTGTTTCTGCTGTCAGGCAAGAGGCTCTGAGCTGGGCCTGTAGGAAGTTTACCGCCAAACCTTGAGATGCACAGTGACCCTGCCAGTCCCTTCAGTAATGCCAAAATGCTGACGTTACTTGCTCTTCCCACTGGCTGCCAGTGGGTATCTTGCCGTCAGCACCATTCCTAGTCTCTTAGTGTAGTATCATGAACGTGGACTTAGAGGAGTCAATGGGTTTGGATTCTGGCTCCACCACTTACTAGCAATATGACCTTAGGAAGTTAGTCTAATGATCCCTAAGCCTTAGTTTTCTTAGAGATGGAGTCTCGCTTCGTCACCTAGGCTAGAGTGCAATGGTGCAGTCTCGCCTCACTGCCACCTCCATCTCCCGGGTTCAAGTGATTCTCCTGCTCAGCCTACCAAGTAGCTGGGGCTACAGGCACACACCATCATGTCTGGCTAATTTTTGTATTTTTAGTAGAGACGAGTTTTCACCATGTTGGCCAGGCTGGTCTTGAACTCCTGAGCTCAAGTGATCCGCCTGCCTCGGCCTCCCAAAGTGCTGGGATTGGGAAAGGTGTGAGCCACTGTGCCTGACCATAACACCTGTTTGAATCAGGCACCCAGCACAAAATACGCATTCAAGCCTTAGTGTATTTTTTAAATCTATGATTATTGTTAATCTAGCTTTCAGGAAAATGAAAAGTACACTTTTCTTGATAAGGTTAGTAGGTTAGTTTTTTTTGTTGTTGTTGTTTTGTTTTTTTCATTTTTGTTTTTATGATGGAGTTTTGCTCGTTGCCCAGACTGGAGTGCAATGGTGCAATCTCAGAGGTTGCAATCACTGCAACCTCTGCCTCCCGGGTTCAAGCAATTCTCCCACCTCAGCCTCCCGAGTAGCTGGGATTGCAGGCATACACCACGCCTGGCTAATTTTGTATTTTTAGTAGAGACGGGGTTTCGCCATGTTGGTCACGCTGGTCTCAAACTCCAGACCTCAGATGATCCACCCACCTCAGCCTCCCAAAGTGCTGGGATTACAGGCATGAGCCACCACACCTGGCCCTCTCCCACTCGTATTACTCAAACTACCCCAAAAAGGCTAACGTCCTGCTAAGAGTCTCTGTAGAACTGATGATTCAAGAGGCTCTTATGATCACAGCTGGCGATTCCCTGGGTTGAATTAGTAAAAACAGGCCAAGCATAGTAATCCCAGCACTTTGGGAGGACTGTTGAATGCCAGCAGCTCAAGCCCACCTTGGGCAACATAGATCCCTGCCTCTACGTAAAACAATAAAAATTTTAAAAAAAAATTTAACTCCAAAACATTAGGGCAAGATTCAAAATTATCCTCTGAGCTGCCTCGCTGATTCTTTCTGGGAAAAATGCTTAGGCAAGTTGAGAAAGGAAGGAAAGTTGGAATAATGGCAAAACTGTTTAGAAGCAATCCTCTTATTTCCCTCCATTGTCTGTCCTCCGAACATTGTACCCAAACTAGTTACAAAGCCATTCTATAAAGAGATCTGGTACCTACAGTTTCTTCAGATTTACACAATATCACTAGAATTTAATTTCTACAAGGGCAGGGATCTTTGTTGAGTGGCACATGGTAGGCACTCAATAAATACTTGTTGAATAGATGGGTTAAATGAAAGTGGCAGGGATCAACTAGAGTGTCCTGTGCTTAGGGTCTTTTAATAAAGATGGAAAGAATGATGTTAATCTTGTAGCAATTATCTTTTAAAGCCTGAGGGTTAACAGTGCTGTTATACTTCATTAAGGATGCCTCACATTTTTCCAAAAATATATTTATTTTTAAAAACAAAAACTCAGATCAGTTTTATAGAGTCAGATCTTCCAGAGACAAACCACAGTTTGGATTCCGGCTTAGCGTGCAAGTGAAGCATCAGTAATCTCATGCAGAAGGATTTGTCTCTGCAGGAGGTACATTCTGCTTGACTGCAAGCACTCAATTCTCTAAATCTGGTTTGTACTTCTGCCATCATTTTATTCCATTCCAGCGCTCTGGCATGCAAGATAATCCATCTCTAAAATTCAAGACTTCCAAATTGAGATGAACGATTATTGGGCTTGGGTTGGGGTTTATAACCAATCCGATCATTGATCATTTGTTCCCGGCTCTTGGGATCACTGCTGAGCCCAATGGCTCCTTCTCCATCACTGCCTCCTACAACTTCCACATCTTCCTTCTGTTTCTTACGGGTCTGAAAGTATAAACGTTTTAGGATTAAGGCAACATTCTTTCAATTAGCAAACGTTTATTTAGAGTACCTACCATGTACTAGGCATGGGGTAAAGGATAGAGTTAGGGTGTAAAGAACAATAAACTGAAATCCTAGGTTTGGAATACTTAGGGGCACAATGAGGATACGGTGTTAAAAGTTGTAACCTCGGCCGGGCGCGGTGGCTCAAGCCTGTAATCCCAGCACTTTGGGAGGCCGAGACGGGCGGATCACGAGGTCAGGAGATCGAGACCATCCTGGCTAACACGGTGAAACCCCGTCTCTACTAAAAAAATACAAAAAACTAGCCGGGCGAGGTGGCGGGCGCCTGTAGTCCCAGCTACTCGGGAGGCTGAGGCAGGAGAATGGCGTAAACCCGGGAGGTGGAGCTTGCAGTGAGCTGAGATCCGGCCACTGCACTCCAGCCTGGGCGACAGAGCGAGACTCTGTCTCAAAAAAAAAAAAAAAAAAAGTTGTAACCTCTGATCGCTTGAGGTCAGGAATTCGAGACCAGCCTGGCAAACATGGCGAAACCCCATCTCTACTAAAAATAAACAATGTGGCCGGGCACAGTGAGTCACACCTGTGATCCCAGCCCTTTGGGAGGCCGAGGCGGGCGGATCACGAGGTCAAGAGATCAAGACCATCCTGGCCAACACAGTGAAACTCCATCTCTACTAAAAATACAAAAATTAGCTGGGCATGGTGGCACATGCCTGTAATCCCACCTACTCAGGAGGCTGAGGCAGGAGAACCACTCGAACCAGGAAGTCGGAGGTTGCAGTGAGCCGAGATGCACTCCAGCCTGGTGACAGAGTGAGACTCCGTCTCAAAAAAAAAAGATGTAACCCCTGCCCTCCAGGATGTCACAGTCTAATAGGTAAACAGGCAAACAGACGATTATAGGGTGATCCGGGCTATGACCTATGACAGAGGGAAGTCAACACTGCCAAAGAGACAAGAGGTAAGGAGTTGGGGTGTGGTGGTACAACAGGAAGCTACAACTGGAAAGATGTAAGAGCAGACAAGGGGGAGCAAAGGGTATTTCAACAAATTTATTATTCTAGAGAATAGACAGAAAAATAAATTGACTGGTAAAGAAATAACCACCAAAAATCTATAGCCTAACTGATCCCATGAGATTAAAAGTAACATGAAAAGGTTTTATGCTATCTTATCAAAAGGTCTGGGTTTTGTGGCTTCATTTTGTTTTCAGATAAAAGGTTTGGTTCTTAAGTCACATGTGACTGCAGAATCCACAAAGTATGTATCAGTTTGATCATTTTCAAAAAGAAACACTTATCCCGTAACTGCCACTACCTGACTGTAAGGACAACAGATGATAACTTTCTCTAAGAGAGTGAAATGATGTTTTATCCAAAATTCCTTAATAATAATAGAATGGCTCAGCTACTCAAATCACTGGAATTACCACCATTCTTCACCACTTGCTGCTGGACTGTGGGCATTTAAATGCCAAGCATCGGGCTGACCGCAGTGGCTCATGCCTGTAAATCCCACTGCTTTGGGAGGACTGCTTGAGCCCAGGAGTTTGACACTAGCCTGGGCAACATAGTGAGACTCCATCTGTTCCCACAAATTTTTTTTTTTTCTTCAGACCAAGTCTCGGTCTGTCACCAGGCTGGAGTGCAGTGGCGCCATCTCGGCTCACTGCAACCTCCACCTCCCAGGTTCAAGCGATTCTCCTGCCCTTGGCTTCCCAAGTAATTGGGACTACAGGTGCATGCCACCACACCCAGCTAATGTTTATATTTTTAGTAGAGATGGGGTTTCAACATGTTAGCTAGGATGGTCTCTTGACCTCGTGATCCGCCTGCCTCGGCCTCCCAAAGTGCTGGGATTACGGGCGTGAGCCACCACACCCGGCCCACAAAAAATTTAAAAATTAGCCAGGCATAGTGGCACATGCCTGTATTCCCAGTTATTCAGGGGGCCTGACGTGGTAGGATCACTGGAGCCTGGCAGGTAGAGGCTGCAGTGAGTGGTGATCATGCCACTGTACACCAGCAGGGCGACAGAGCAAGACCCTGTCTCAAAAATAAAAATAAAAAATAAAATAAATGCCAACACTCACAAAGTATTACAGTGAATAAAATAAGGTATTGCCTTTTATGTGGCAAATGACCTTCCTGATTACTAGTAAGTGATGTTAGAAAGTTCTACCTAAATATCTTTGTGAAAACAAGTTCTAAAAGGCAAACAACTCTATCATTCTGAGAATATCCAAGTGGAATGAAATCACTTAAAAGGCTTCCCACTTTGAGCAACTGCTGTTTCAGAAGCTAGAGTCACAGTAGTATAATCAAACTCATGTTGGTAATAAATGAAACAGGCCAGTTTTCTACTGGTTTCACTTTAGGGCATGACTGTCCCTGCTTCCTAAGTTACTCTAAAACAGGGCAAAACCCACTAGATAACTGCCTTTGGTGAAAAGACTAACTCAATAGTGAGCTGACTCTGTAGAGTCAAAGTTCAGCATGCTAGCATTTTATGAGATTTGTAACAACTGAAGTTTAAGCCATACTTTAAAGCTCATCCTTAATAATATATGAGTTTTTTAAAAGCAGAAATTATGATGCTTCGAGAACACTAAAGTCTCTTGGGATGAAGCAGGGGAAAGAAATCTAAGTTATTAGTCTTAATATGAAGCATATACAATCCATAATAAAGCTGTTGGTAAATACATGCAAAATGTACTGTCCTCTGCCATATAGTACAAGATATCTGCTAGGACAGCAAATGAAAATAGACTTGTATTGAGCCCTCCTTTGGGCCTGGTATTGCAGGGAACAGATGCAGACAGAAATATACTAATCCCTGACTTCAAGGAGCTTATGGCCCAGTGAGGGAAAACAAAAGCAAACAGACAATTACAACAGAGACTAACAGTGCTTATGAGAGAGGTTAGCACAGGAGGATGAGGTTGAGCCTAACCCAGCTGGGGGCTGGAAGAAGTAAGAGTTAGCCTGGCAAAGAAAAATAAAGGACTTTTCTGGCAAAGGGAACACTTGTGTATAGGCATTGAGATTAAAGATAACCCAGCAGTGAAAGTGGAGAGAGAAGCAAGGACCAGCTCACAAAGGACCTCATATGCCATGCTAGGGAATTTGGAATTTACTCTGTAGACCACTGAAGAATTTAAGTCTTATTAATGGACATCTAATACCATGTAGCAAGGCCACACTTAAAAATACATATGGGGCTCCTACCATGAGCTAGATGGTAGGAAATGGTGATGCAAACAGACATGATTTCTGCAATCAATCACTGGCTGGGTGCAGTGGGTCACATGTGTAATCCCAGCACTTTGGGAGGCTGAGGCGGATGGATCACTTGAGGTCAGGAGTTGGAGACCAGCCTGGCCCCAACATGGCAAAATCCCGTCTCTACTAAAAACACAAAAATGACCCGGGCATGCTGGCATGTACCTATAGTCCCAGCTACTTGGGAGGCTGAGGCAGAGGTTGCAGTGAGCCAAGGATCATGCCACTATACTCCAGCCTGTGTGACACAGCAAGACTCCATCTCAAAAAAACACAAAGTTGTATTCATACCTCCAGGTCCTTTCGAATGCTCTCAAACTCTTCAATGTCATCAAGCTTTAGCTCTAGGCGTGTTGGTTTTCGTCTCAGCATACTGAAGTCAACACTAAGGGCCAAACCCAGTGAACTATTAGCTGATAAAAATGAAAGAGAGGAGGAAAAACTGAAGGTAATAAAGTCTCAGATACAAAACAAAATCAGTTTGCAAGCATGTGTACTAAAGTGAATGGAAGTATTAAAACTTTATTTGAATTCACACAGACTTCTAAAGTCTTTTTAAGAGATAGGATCTTGCTCTTTGCCCAGGCTGGAGCACAGTAGCATGACCTTAGCTCACTACAGCCTCAACTTCCTGGGCTCAAGCAATCTTACTGCCTCAGCCTCTAGAGTAGCTGGGACTACAGGCGTACACCACCATATCTGGCTAATTTTTGTGTTTTTTGTAGAAATGGGATCTCTCTCTGATGCCCAGGCTGGTCTCAAACTCTTGGGCTCAAGTGTTCCTCCCTCCTCATTTTCCCAAAGTGCTGGCATTATAGGCAAGAGCTACTATACCCAGCCAACTTCTAAAGTCTTTAGGTATATGATTATTACATTTTTATTACATTATGGAGGTCTACAGCTCTGTAAAATCAAAAACTCTTTCAGTAAGAATTTAAAATAGCAAACTGCCTATAAGAGAGAAATTCTAGGCAACCATCACTTTAATCTCATGTTCTAGTCACATTCAAAGAAATACTCTAGCTAAAAGAATAAACTATCACATCTTAGTATAGTTAGAGGGGAAAGTGGACAAACCAGTGAATTTAATCTACTCTGCGTGAGAACTGTCAGAGATTTGTGATCACTCCTGAATGCTAAAATCAGTTTGCTAAATCTCATGAAGACTCCAACTCACCAATTCACAGGATTATCCTCAGCGTCCAAACAGATCCTAAATGTGTGTACGTCATTCATTAAACAAACACTTCTTGTGCTCCAGCTACAGAATTAAAAGGTACAGTCATAATCTGTGGGGAAAATAAAGAAAACTGTGATATCATATAACGAGAACCCTAATGAGGATACTGGCACTGGCATCACACAGGCACCTAATCCAGTCTGGGCTGAGTGTGGGGTGGACAAGGATGTCAGGCAAGCCTTCCTGGAGAAAATGATATCTTAGTTGACTTCTGAAGGGCAGGCAGAGAGAAGAGTGCACAAGGAGGCTCAAGACCAGCTTTGGCAACATAGCAAGACCCTGTCTCTACAAAAAAGTAAAAAAATTAGCTAGGCTGGTAGTGTGTACCTGTAGTCCTAGCTACTCAGGAGGCTGAGATGGAAGGATCACTTGAGCCCAGGAGTTTGAGGTGGCCACAGTGAGCCATGATCTCACCATAAGACCCCAACTCAGAAAAAAAAAAAAAAAAAAGAAGAAGAAGAAAAGAGGTTCAAAAGAGCATTCCACAGCCTGAAATCTCGAGGTAATACTGTGTTAACAAAAACCATTTTGTTTTGTTTTGTTTTGTTTTTGAGAAAACACAACTCCCCCAATTGAGTTTAATATCTGTTGATGGCATCATTTGTATATTCTCCACAGCATCCCCTAGAGTGTATCTATAAAAACAGTCAGTAAATGTTTGTTGAATAAAAGGTGAGATCATTCTTGAGCACTGTGCTCTTTTTCCATTCCCATTCTTTACATTCTTAACACAAAAACCCTGTGAAGTTGACAAAATGATTCCTATTTCACACATAAAGAAGTCATTGAAGCAAGCTGTTCAGTTTGGTTAATAATTTTAGCCTCCTATAAAAATTATACAGGTCAACATGATAAGGATTAAGTGAGAATGATGGAAGTGAAAACTCCTTGAAAGTATATAGAGATACAAATTATTACATGTATCTAGGATGAAACTAGGGACTGTGAAGTATACAAAGGAAGAAACATTTCCTTCTCCCATGAAGCTTAGGATATTACAGGCGATATTATCAACACAAAACACTGGCACATTACATTTCAAATTGCTTTGTACTAAATCAGGCATTATCTTCTACCAGATTCCAATGCAGACAAATGGTAGAGAAAGCCAAAGTTCCAAAGAGGGAAAGAGAGGGATAGGGATACCTAAAAGGAAAAAAAAGGTCTACTATACATTTTACCTTTTCTGCAAACTGCGAAAAACTGGCCACTACGGAGCAGTATAGAGTAGCAGTTAAAAGTGCTGGCTGTAGAGGTTAAAGGGCACAGGTTCTAATCCCACTGCGCCACTGATCTTGAACAATTAGTTTCATTTCTAACTAGGCCTTAGTTTCCTCATCTGTATCCTACTTTGCTGTTGTAGGAAGTGAATAACGTAATGCAGAGTAAGCTCTTGGAACATTACTTGGCATTTAATAAATGTTCAATAAATAACACCTATTATGGCTGTAATTTTTCTAGGGGGTTGGATGAGGATCTGGCCAGCTACGGAAACGTCAATATTTTGAGGATCTCCCACCGTCCACGTGGGGATAAAAACCTTATGCTGTTCGTCTCTAATACCCCAGCATCCAGCAGGGCAGAGAGACGTACAGTTCCCTGACACCCTCCTAACCATCATCTTCCTCTCAATCTGATACAAAGACCAGGCTGAAGACAAATGAACAAAATCAGGCCGAAGCTCCTCCGCCGGGTCTTTATTTGACTTTGGCACCAGTGGGCTCTTCTAGCTTAATCTCTCGCTGCAGCCCAAATCCACCGCCGAGCCATCAAGCTCATAGGTGGCCCCTGGGAAGACTTCCGGACCATGGAAGAGAACAGTCCTCGTCCCCTAGCTCCAGGCCTGTACCTCGGATCCCAGGGTTTCTATGGTAACACGGTCCTCGGCTCCCAGAAGACGTAAACGCCCCCGTAGGCCCGGGGAGGCACAGCGGGCCCCGGAAGCCCTCGACTCGCTCCAGAGTTCAGCCCCGAGCCGCGCGAGTCGACTTACCTACCTCTTTTCAAGTCGGCTCAGCCCCTTCCCGGAACCTCGGCTCCCCTCCACGAAACTACTGCTACGCCAACTGGACTACACTTCCCAGACGGCTTGGAGCCTCTCTCTCAGCAGAACCTCGTCTTCCGCGAGCTTTTCTTGGAGGTTCTAGGAGGGATGCCCCTCAATGCCACGACGCCATTTCCTACTACGACTTCCATCATGCTCCGCGCCGCTCCGGGCGCAGCGACGGCTCTTGGCCCATGTCCTGTTTGTGACACACTTCCGCTCAGTGACGTACTTCCGCTCTGCTGGGCGCGCGGTGGAAGGTCTGAAACGGAGAGCTTGGGTTTCGCTGGGGCCTCGCGGCTCCAGAGCCCAGCATGGCTTCCTCGCGAACCTCCTCCACGGTACAGAGCCCGGGATCTCAACTCACTCTGGCAGGGAGCGCGAAGGGGGAAGAGGATCTCTGCGGGAAGGGGCCGTTAGGGAGCGAGAGAAGGCGGTGGAGGGCTGAGGAGGAAGGCTGCGGGACTCAGTGGTGTTCTACACAGCGGACCACCGTTTTCCTGACCCCTAAGCGCTTTCGTGGACTGTAGCTTATTTGCACCTCTCCCACTACAGCCCCAAAGGGCAAACATCTCTTCCGACTCATCCAGTAACGGTGCTCTGAAATAGGGAAGTGTCTTGGCCAAGGTTTATGCGTTTGGCAGATCTCAAAATTTTAATGAGACCTACTAACTTCTACCTCACGTCTAGAAACGTTTGAAATGTATACACTCGTAATGTTGTAACTTGTTATCCTTTAGCACCGCGTTGGTTATTTCATCTATCCTTAATATTTCCCCAGTGATGAGCAGTAATCTTGGATACATCGTAAAACACGAGATTCCACGTTTCCAGCAGAATAAAGTAAACAGATTCCAGAGCAAACCTTTCATATGAAAATACTCGAGAGAACCTCACTAGTTTTATCAATCCCGTCAACTAAAGTGAGGGACTGAAACACCCTCCCCTTCACCTCAAATCGATGAAGAACATCTTAAGTAGTGTCCAATTTGCCCTTTCAATTATTAAGGAAATAGGACTGTGAAACTCAGGGCGAGCTTCATCCTCGGGAAATCCGGTAAATTGCCAAGATTAAACCTCAATTTAATCCAGATTTTTGATTTGGCAGGCAACCAAAACTAAAACACCCGATGACTTAGTTGCTCCGGTTGTGAAGAAACCACACATCTATTATGGAAGTTTGGAAGAGAAGGAGAGGGAGCGTCTGGCCAAAGGAGAGTCTGGGATTTTGGGGAAAGAAGGACTTAAAGCAGGGATCGAAGCTGGAAATATTAATATAACCTCTGGTAAGATGCAAATTGTGAACCCATCTTTACCTCTTTGTGTAATGAATACTTTCCTAAACTTGAATATCATCAGTTTTATAATGTCAAAAAATTTAAGTTCTTTTGTTTTAGACGGAGTCTCGCTCTGTCACCAGGCTGGAGTGCAGTGGCGCGATCTCGGCTCACTGCAACCCCCGCCTCCCGGGTTCAGGCAGTTCTCCTTCAGCCTCCGGAGTAGCCGGGATAACAGGCGCACACCAACAAGCGCGACTAATTTTTGTGTTTTTAGTAGAGACGGGGTTTCATCATGTTAGTCAAACTCCTGACCTTGTGATCCCTCCCCCTCGTCCTCCCAAAGTGCTGGGATTACAAGCGTGAGCCACTGCGCCTGGCAGAATTTCAATTCTTAAACTTGCATCTATAAGGCTGTATTTTGCCTACCCCCTTAAAATCATGCAGAGAGCGTTTTTCTTACAATGTGTTACATAGTTTTTCTTCTACGAGTGAGCAGTCTTATCAAAAATTTAGTATACATTTGGATTCAGATTGATTCCATTTGTCTTCTGGAGATCTAATATAGTTCTGGCATTGGTTTGCAGCTAGAGTGGTTCGTGATATTCTCCCTTTTGAAGTTTTCCAATTATTTTTTACCCAAAGGGAAATATCTTTTTTTTTTTTTTTTTTTTTTTGACACAGGGTCTCACTCTCTTGCCCAGGCTGGAATGCAGTGGCATAACCGTGGCTCACTGCAACCTCTGCCTTTTGTGTTCAAGTGATTCTCCTGCCTCAGCTTCACGATTAGCTGAGATTACAGGTGCCCGCTACCACACCCAGCTAATTGTTGTATTTTTAGTAGAGACAGGGTTTCACCATGTTGCCCAGGCTGGTCTCCAACTCCTGACCTCAAATGATCTGCCCACCTCGGCCTCCCAAAGTGCTGGGATTACGGGCGTGAGCCACTGCACCTGGCTGAGATATCTTGTTTTATTATAAAAGTAATAGTGGCCAAGCCTGGTGGCTGAAACCTGTAATCCCAGCACTTTGGGAGGCTGTGAAGTGGGAGTCCGGCTTGAGCCCAGGAATTCGAGACCAGCCTGGGCAAATAGTGATACCCCATCTCTACAAAAAGTAGAAAATTAGCCGGGCATGTGACACCTGCCTGTATTCCCAGCTAATTGGGGTTCTGAGGTGGGAGTTCAAGGCTGCAGTGAGTCACAATTGTACCACTGCACTCCAGCCTGGACAACAGAGAGAGACCCTGTCTCCAAAAAAAAGGTAGTAATTATTTTTCTTTTAAAAGATCAAACAGTGTATGAATGTGTGAAGTAGAAAATCCAGTATTTTTTTATTAATTGATTGTATCTCTTAGAATTTTAATACAGCTATAAAAATACGTAATTTTTTCCATAAGTGAAAACATGATATGTAAATTGTTGTATAACCCCCATTTTTCATTTTATATACCATTGAGGATATCTTTCCATGTCGGTAATGAGAGGTCCACTCTATTTTTAAAATAAAATTACGCATATTTGTCATAAGAAATTCAGACAATACCAGAGGGCATAAAATGAAGACTCCTCTGGCTGGGTGCGATGGCTCACGCCTGTAATCCCAGCACTTTGGGAGACCGAGGTGGGTGGTCTCTACTAAAAATACAAAAAAATTAGCCAGGTGTGGTGGCGGGCTCCTGTAGTCCCAGCTATTCGGGAGGCTGAGGCAGGAGAATGGTGTGAACCCGGGAGGCGGAGCTTGCAGTGAGCTGAGATGGCGCCACTGCACTCCAGCCTGGGCGACAGAGCAAGACTCCGTCTCAAAAAACTGAAGACTCTTCTGCAGTAGGGACATCTGTCAGGTTTCTCATTGATCCTCCCACACATTTTCTAAACACATGTGCTGTAGCCTAGTGACTTTTTAAAGTTTTTATACTGTTTTTAAACATAATGTCACCACTGTACCTCTCATTTTTTATCACACTTGTATTTTGGTGTGGGTTTCAAAACTATTGCTAGATTTTCCAGAAATCCTTATAGTTGTGGAACTCTCATTTTCATGGTAATTATTTGCAGTTTACTAGTTAATTATTTGTTAAGTATCTCTATACTGGGACTCCTTTAGAGAATAAATAGCTTTGTAAAGTTATGTAGAGGTATAAAGTTAATAAATGAAACCAGAGGTAGCTTGAACCATTTACCTGCCTTTTGAAGTTGTGTCATTTAGGTTTATGTGTTTGGCATAATTTAATAAACTGAAAAACAGTAAACTATAAAATGTGTAATATATTAGACATTACCTTTCTCTCAGGGCATACACAGACTGCAGTTATTTATTTCTCTCCATTTGAAGAAGATCTGCTGATGTTGCCTGTTTTCTTTTTGACAGGAGAAGTGTTTGAAATTGAAGAGCATATCAGTGAGCGACAGGCAGAAGTATTGGCTGAGTTTGAGAGAAGGAAGCGAGCCCGGCAGATCAATGTTTCCACAGATGACTCAGAGGTCAAGGCTTGCCTTAGAGCCTTGGGGGAACCCATCACACTTTTTGGAGAGGGTCCTGCTGAAAGAAGAGAAAGGTCACCTTTCTAAACATTTACTTTTTTTCTTTATTATAATCACAGGGTTCTACTCCAAATTTTGGTTGATGTTTTAGTTGAACTTGAATAGAATGTCTCAAATCATGTTATCATGTTACCAATATCTTACTGTGTTTATATGAGTTAGCCTATCATCTATCTTAGGCCAATTTTTATTCAACTATTAATTTTTTTTTCTTTTTTCTTTTTTCTTTTTTTTTTTTTTGAGGTAGAGTCTTGCTCTGTCACGCAGGCTGGAGTGCAGTGTCATGATCTTGGCACACTGCAGCCTCCACCTCCCAGGTTCAAGCAATTTTCCTGCCTCAGCCTCCCAAGTGGCTGGGATTACAGGCACCCGCCACCATGCCCAGCTAATTTTTGTATTTTTAGTAGAGACAGGGTTTCACCATGCTGGCCAGGCTGGTCTTGAACTCCTAACCTCAAATGATTCACCCACCTTAGCCTTCCAAAGTGCTGGGATTACAAGCGTGAGCCTCCACACCTGGCCAGTTTTTCTTTATAGACTGGGAAGAGGGTGCTAACATGCTCCCTTGCCTCCCCTCCCCAGTGCAAGTTTTGAATTGGATAAACATTTGTTTTGGGGCTTTGAAAATTTAGACATCAAATGCATTCTGTGTCAGTAACCTAAAACAATGATAAATGTTTTTTGGATTTTATTGAAGAGGGGTACGGTCCTCAGGTAATGCCCTCTTATGATTTACAGGTTGCAAAGTCTTTTAGTTATGGTCTAGTCATACACAATTATGAAGAGCCCTTCTGGTCTCTATCCACTGTCTCATCTCCCCTTCATCATCCAGCTTGTTGGAAGGGTTTTTTCTATTACTGTCTTGAGGTCCTTACCCTTATTTACTCTTCAACCTGCTGCAAACTGACCGACCCCTGCCACATTAAAATTGCTCCTTATTAAGGTCACCAACCCAGCTTTACTAAGAATAGCCCTAGTATACTGCCAGCCACTCCCTCCTTGGAATACTCCCTTTCCTTCACTCTCCTAAGACCAAATCCTCTTGATTTTCCTGTCTCTCACTAGCTAGTTCTTCTCGCTTACCTTCTAAACCTCTTTTTCTCTGCCTACCCTTTACAGGCTGCCTTCTCTACTTGCCCTTGATGATCAGATCTACTCCCTTGGCATCATTCACTGTGTGTGTTCTGTTGATTCCCAGATCTCTCATTGTAGCTGAGGCATCCCACAGGTACTTCAGACTTGAGGCGTCTGAATTGAAATATTTCCCCAGCTCTCTCCTATACTCATACAGTTCATAGTTGAAAATCTACCTAGCCTCCTTTATAATTCATCAGCAAAATCTAATCTATTCTACTTGTGAGCTACAACTCCAATCTATCATTGCTCTATCTTTACTGCTTTCAAATCTGCACTGTTGTGATAGCCCCAAACATGTTGTGTTGATTGCTTGCTTAAAATCCTAGATTGTCATCTCATACTTGGAGTAAAAAACTCTTTTCATGGTCTGTAAGGTCTTCAGCCTTACCCATACCACCCTTCCCCAATTTACTAGAATAGCCACATTGGTCCTTCTGGAATATGCTAGTTCTTTTTATGTTTTTCCACATAATTGGTCTATTTTTATTGCTCTCTCTTGGCTTTTAGAACCTTTTTTTCTTCCTTTTTTTTTTTTCTTTTTTTTTTTCTTTGAGACAGAGTCTCGCTGTGTCACCTAGGCTGGAGTGCAATGGTGTAATCTCGGCTCACTGCAACCTCCACCTCCCAAGTACAAGCCATTCTCTTGCTTCAGCCTCCCAAGTAGCTGGGACTGCAGGCATGTGCCACCATGTCTGGTTAAGTTTTGTATTTTTAGTAGAGACGGGATTTCACCATGTTGGCTAGGCTGGTTTCAAACTCCTGACCTCAAGTGATCCGCCTGCCTTGGCCTCCCAAAGTGCTGGGATTTCAGGCTTGAGCCTGCCTTCTTCATTTTTTATTGAATCTGGATCCCTGTCAAACTTTATTCTTTTGTTTCAGCATAAATGCCACCTATTCAAAGAAGCCTTTCATCACACCTAACCCCTCCATTCTCTGTCATAGTATGTTATTTTATTAGCCTTTTCGAAGGGTATACTTTTTTATTACTGTTTAGTTTGTTTTTTCCACTAGCAAAGTCTTATTCATTATTATGTTCCTTAAATGAATCCCTTGAGTCACTACTGCTACTATCTGAATTTCAGTCCACCGTTGTGACTCAGAGGGTCACTACAGCAGTACTGTCTGATTTCCCTGCCATTATTCTTCCCTTTTAATCCACTCTTCGTACTGTTTCGGTGATCTTTCTCACCTGTAAGCCCTCCTGAGTGCTGCATTAGCAATTCTTTGTGACCTGGCCCCTCCTCGCATTTGCAGCCCTGTTCTTCACCGGTCCTCTTCTATGTTCCACGCTCCAGCCATACTGAATTATTTATGACTGCAAGCTCAACATGTTTTTCTTACCTCCAGGCCTTATTTGTTTAACCCTCTGCCTGACATTTTCTCATTCTTAACCCCCTTGACCTGATTCATTGAGGACTCAATTTAGATACTACCTTTTTTTAATGAAGCCTTCCCTGATCCTCTAAGCCTAGTTAGATCCCCCTTACAAAGTCCCCTCTAGCACTGTGTGCTTACTGCTGTCGTGATAGGTAATATAATATAGTTCGCCAGTACTCTCTGTCGTTTCCCCAGGACTAAGCTACTTGAAATCAAGAACGGATTCTTAGCCATCACTGTATAGTTAGCACCTGAGTCCGTATCCAGTACATTGTGGCACTGAGTGAAAGTTGGCAGTCTTCACAAACCAAGTGGTAGCAGTGTAGGGGCTCATTGACTCTAAACTGCATAGAGTAATTGCTTATAGTTGAATTTTGGGAATTTCCAAATAGAGAAGACTGAGTGGGAGAAACCACAGTGGAAGTTTAGCCATCCCCACTTGACTCTTTGAAGGTTGTTGGAGGGCTGGGCATAGTGGCTCATGCCCATAATTCCAGCACTTTGGGAGACTGAGGCAGGAGGATCACTTGAGCCCAGAAGTTCAAGACTTGCCTGAGCAACATAGCAAGACCTTGTCTCTGCAGAAAAATTTAAAAATTAGCCAGTTGTAGCATTATACCTGTAGTCCCAGCTACTCAGGAGGCTGGGGTGGAAGGATCGCTTGAGCCCAGGAGTTTGAGGCTGCAGTGACCCATGACCGTGCCACTGCACTCCACCCTGGGCAACAAGACCTCATCTCTTGAAAAGAAAAAAAAAAAGGTTGCTAGGTGGTTTGAACGGTAAGAGAATAGTAGAGGCTTGCTCCCATCTTAGGGGAGCTTTAAAAACAGTGTTTAAAACTGTGTTAAAGTGTGCTTTAAAAACAGTGTTATGTCAACCATGTTTAAATTCTGATCTTTTTTTTTTTTTTTTAACAGGTTAAGAAATATCCTCTCAGTCGTCGGTACTGATGCCTTGAAAAAGACCAAAAAGGATGATGAGAAGTCTAAGAAGTCCAAAGAAGAGGTAGAACATGTCTTTAACTTCACAGTGTAAACATGAAGGAAATGAGGAGATAGGTCTCTCGTTTTCTGCTTTCAATGGTTTGCTTTGCTAAGATGATGGAGGGAAGTGTCTTTGAAGGCTCTACCATTCAAGAATAGTTGCTGGCAGTAGTTTTGGTTCCTTTGTAAGTATGAATGGAGCTAAGTGAGTTTTCCAGTCAGGAAAGAATTATAGCATTCCTGGTATAACCATCTATTTACATATCATAGAAAAAAAATACGGTAGAAAGCCATATGCCTGATTTCATACTATTACCAAACGAATTCACCTTCCTTCTGGGCAGTTAACATGGAGAAACGACAGGAGTAGAATGCTTCAGATTTGACCTTTCTGCTCTTAATTTGCCTTTCAGTATCAGCAGACCTGGTACCATGAAGGACCAAATAGCTTGAAGGTGGCAAGACTATGGATTGCTAATTATTCATTGCCCAGGTAAAGAGAGCCTCCAGTAGAAGAAAGAAGCATATTTTGTGTGTGTGTTTCAGGAACTGAGTGCTTGATAATGACTGTGGTTGTTAAATGAAATTGAGAGGTAGAGATACATGTGGGCCCTTGTTTACAACCCTGTTGCTCCTGGTGATGGTGTTTCTGTGTCACAGGGCAATGAAACGCTTGGAAGAGGCCCGACTCCATAAGGAGATTCCTGAGACAACGAGGACCTCCCAGATGCAAGAGCTGCACAAGTCTCTCCGGGTAAGATGCTCCCAGCGATTGTCCCACGTCTTAAAGGTTCTTCATATTTGTGTGATTTTTCTACTTTGGCCCACCTCTGGGAAGGTAGAGGTGCCTAGAGCGATCCCTCCCTGCTTGAGCTGAGCTGCTGTGACATGGAAGGAGCAATCAGTTAACGTGACAGGAGCTTGCTGTGCTTTGTACTCAGCAGAGGCCTATGGTTCTCTTCTTTATTTCTCCCTGTTAATACGTCAAAGTTTCTCTGGGGTTTTCTGTTTATATTTATCTGACTCAGAAGTTGTGATACTAAGACTATAGAAAACAGCTGGGTGCAGTGGCTCATGCCTGTAATCCCAGCACTTTGGGAGGCAGAGGTGGGTGGGTCACTTGAGCTCAGGAGTTTGAGACCAGCCTAGTCAACATGATGAAACCCTGTCTTTACTAAAAGTACAAAAATTTGCCAGGTATGGTGTCATGCACCTGTAATCCCAGGTACTTGGGAGGCTGAGATGGGAGGATCGCTTGAACCTGGGAGGCAGAGGTTGCAGTGAGCCAAGATCACACCACTACACTCCACTCTGGGCGACAGAGCAACACTCTGTCTCAAAACCACAGAAGAATCTTGGGATGGGTTAAAACTGAAAAGTTGCTTTGTTGTTCTTTTTTTGGTGGAAAAGCCAAGGAACTCAGATTAACCTATTAACGATCATCATGTGTGTGTGTTTTTTTTTTCTTTTTAAGTCTTTGAATAATTTTTGCAGTCAGATTGGAGATGATCGGCCTATCTCCTACTGTCACTTTAGTCCCAATTCCAAGATGCTGGCCACAGCTTGTTGGTAAGTTCCATTTTACAGTGACATTTTTTCCTAAATGGGGAACAGGCTCAGGAAAATATTAGCATTTGTCTTAGACGTCTATTTGTATGTCCTCTTTCCCTGCTTCTCATGATCACACCAAACTACAGATGTCAGTCAGTGCTCTACCTGTTGTATAATATGATGCAGACTTGGTTTAGCCGTTCTCAGTCTTCACCAGTGACCCCAGAGATTCATTACACTCTAGCACTCTGTCACATTCTTGACACTAGTATTTTGGAGCAGGTCATGTAGTGAGTTCACAGACCAACTAGTATCCATAACTCAGTCTGGCTTTTCTTTTTCAGTTATGTGATCTCCCTAAGATACTTAATCCCTGTCAGCTTCAGTGTCCTTATCTGTAAAGTGGGATGAGGTAGTGTTTGTAAAGCATTTTGCCTTGACGGTTCCTGGTATGTAGTAAGGGCTCATTAAATGTTAATTATTGGTTTATCTTTGTTTTATTTTCTTATCACCACATACGCAGAAAACTCAGGATGTGGTAACTTTGTTGTTTTGTTTGAGTTTGGTTGTTTGGTTTGGTTTGGTTTTTTTTTTTTTGAGATGGAGTCTCGCTTTGTCGCCGAGGCTGGAGTGCAGTGGCACAATGTCCACTCACTGCAAGCTCCGCCTCCTGGGTTCACACCATTCTCCTGCCTCAGCTTCCTGAGTAGCTGAGACTACAGGTGCCCGCCACCACGCCTGACAAATTTTTTTTTTAATTTTTTTTTTAATTTTTTTTATTTTTAGTAGAGACGGGGTTTCACCATGTTAGCCAGGATGGTCTCCATCTCCTGACCTTGTGATCCACCCGCCTTGGCCTCCCAAATGGTTGTGTTTTTTTGTGAGACATGGCTAACTAAAGAGAAAGGAAACTTAGATTTAATACACAGGAGCTACTTGACTAGGCCGACCTTGAGACTGGTTTAGGAGAAAGCCAAGGGACTGCACAAATCAGTCCACCTCTCCAAGCCTCATTACCTTCACTGTAAAGTATAAATGATCATTCCTGCTGTACCTACTTCACAGGTCTGTTAGAAAGATCATCTGAGATAATAGATATAAAAGTAATTTGTTGAAAATTTTCCAAAATTTTCCAAAAATTAGGCTGGCCTAAATAAAGTTTAAGGCCAGCCAGGCAGGGTGGCTCACGCTTGTAATCCCAGCACTTCAGAAGGCCGAGGTGGGAGGATCACTTGAGCCCAGGAGTTTGAGACCAGCCTGGGCAGCATAGTGAGACCCTGTCTCTACACATTTTTTTTTTTTTCTTTTGAGACGGAGTCTCATACTATCGCCCAGGCTGGAGTGCAGTGGCACGATCTCAGCTCACTTCATGCTCCGCTTCCTAGGTTCATGCCATTCTCCTGCCTGAGCCTCCCAAGCAGCTGGGACTACAGGCACCCACCACCATGCCCTGCTAATTTTTTGTGTTTTTAGTAAAGACAGCGTTTCACTGTGTTAGCCAAGAGGGGTTCAATCTCCTGACTTGTGATCTGCCTGCCTCGGCCTCCCAAAGTGCTGGGATTACAGGCGTGAGCCACTGTACCTGACCCATAAAATTTTTAAAAATTTATTTAATTTTTTAAAGGTTAGCCAGGTGTGGTGGCATGCGCCTGTTAGTCCCAGCTACTCAGGAGGCTGAGTGATAGAATTGCTTGAGCCTGGGAGGTTGAGGCTGCAGTGAACTGTGATCATGCTACTGCACTCCAGCCTAGGTGACAGAGTGACACCCTTTCTCAAAAAAAAATTTAAATACTTTGTAATCAGCAAAATACTGTTCATATTTAAGGATAGTATCACTATTAATATTAGTATTATTGGATAGTTTAATTTGCCCCACCTTCCCTCACAAGTGGATCCAAAATTTAAGGAAAATGGCTACTGGTATAGTGTTAATTATAGTCCAGTAAAAGCCTCTAGTTGCGTGCGGGCTGGAGGTAGCTTTTTCTTCTGTAACCCTTCCAACTATAAGGCTTTTATATTTCTGTCAACCATTGTAAAGTTTGTTGGGGTTGAGAAGAGATTGTCCTTTAGTAATATTACCAAGGTACCTTTTCCTTCCCAGACCAACCCTGGCTGAGATGCTTTCCTTTGTATTTGATAGGAGTGGGCTTTGCAAGCTCTGGTCTGTTCCTGATTGCAACCTCCTTCACACTCTTCGAGGTAAGTTAGAGTCATATCTAAATCTCAGTCTTTTTCCCAGTGTGAACTCAGTTAAGCCGTAAACTCTGCTTGACACTCAGACCCCATACGCACAGCATTAATTCTTGATTTGATTTGACTTGGTTTTCTCTGGCTGCAAGACTGGACTATCACAACCTCATACACATCCACTTTTCTGTCATGTCCAGTCACACTCTGGCATTTTGTAATCTCTAAACCAAAACCACAATGGGTTTTGTTTTTGTTTTGCTTTTTTAAAAAATATAATTTAAATAGTAGCTTAAAATAGTTCATGTTTTAATAGTTGAATAGTCACTTTAATACTCTCTATGTCCACATGTTCCCTAGTATATAGTTACCTGTGATGTTCATCATAGTCTGTATTTGTACACAGGTTATAAAGAGGCAGGAACCTTTTAACTTGGATCTCTTACACTCCTTTAGGGCATAACACAAATGTAGGAGCAATTGTATTCCATCCCAAATCTACTGTCTCCTTGGACCAAAAAGATGTCAACCTGGCCTCTTGTGCGGCTGATGGCTCTGTGAAGCTTTGGAGTCTCGACAGGTGAATATCACTGTTCTGCGGCCCACACTGCCATCACTAAAGAAGATGTTTGATTGGTTGGTCCCCAGGACCTCAGGTTAACAATCTGGCATTTAGGCCATGCACAGTGGTTCACACCTTAAGGCTGAGGCAGGAGAATTGCTTAAACCTGGGAGGTGAAGGTTGTGGTGAGCTAAGATCGCACCACTGCACTCCAGCCTGGGCGACAGAGCAAGACTCTGTCTTGAAAGAAAAAAAAATCTGGCATTTAACCCCCAAGATGGTTTAAGAGTCAAGGTAACTTAGTGTGAAAATGAAGTAAGTGGAAGATTTCATTCTTAGGCCTTTTCTTACTAAAGGAGTTACGTCAGTTTTTTCTTACCTGTTAACTTTGGATCTTGATTTTTGCCTGTAGCCTAGTGACCACTATTTCCTGGCTCCATTTATTCCAGAAAGATCCAGGCTACCTCCTACATGATTAGCAATGAACTAAAGATAATATTCTTGGCAATTCATTGGCTCTTAGCAAACAGCCACAGGGGAGAGGAAAGTGAGGTTCTGTCTAGCAGTATTACCAGGGAGATGTCTCCTCCCAGTAGCGTCATCCTTTACCTAGAATGTATTTTCCAACTACAACAGTTTTTTAAAATGTGTTTATGTGATTGTTTTCAAAAAAAACAACAACAACAACTTTGGAAGCACCCCGTTGGCCAAAAGACATCTGAATTTAATTGCTTAGTTTTCTTTCTTTGGGAAAACACATGAAGGTTTTTACTTGAGAATTTTTATAAGAGCTAATTAATGTCTTCACTCCTCACCAGGCAGGGTCTGACTTACGAGCACAGCGAGTTTTAATTGGCTTTGGTAATACTTAGCAATATTTATTCCCTTCGGGCTTTGGCTTGTTCTGTGTATGCACATTGACAAAGTTCCCTTTTTAATTACCCTCCTTAGAGTTCATGTTTATTTCCTTTTGCTGATGTTTCAGATCTTTTGGTGGTTGCTGGGTTGTAGAATTTAATAGCCACCAAAAGGAGACTAAGCTTCATCTCTGGTTAGGAGTTCCTTTTTCATTTGGATCTTAGAACAGGCCTAAATTTGAAAAAGGTTTATCTGTAATCCTGTACCAAAACTGTGTGGTTTCTGTGTCCTTATGTCTCTTCCAAAGCATGTTTTCTTTCTAGAATTCAGGTACTCCTTTGGTACAGAATGACTATTTTGCTTATTGGGCCAAAGTATTTTACAAGTGTAGTTACAATTTAGCCTCTCATGTTGTAAAGAATGGGTATAGCTGCACAAAAGGTAATCAGTTTGGGGAATATTTATATGTCTATAAAGTTGTTTATATGTTTCGTTCTTTTCCAGTGATGAACCAGTGGCAGATATTGAAGGCCATACGGTGCGTGTGGCCCGGGTAATGTGGCATCCATCAGGACGTTTCCTGGGCACCACCTGGTGAGCCATCTTGTTACTGTTTTATCCATATAGGCCTGTGGCATCTTCTTAACCCTTTATGGCTATCTGCCAGGTAAATTTTTAGAGCGGAGATCTTTAGGTAGGATTTTCTTGGGCTGCAGAGAATTGGAATCAGAGGAGAATGTTTAATATAGTGAGGGCTAAGTATATTTGCCTTTTTTTTTTTTTTGGGGGGGGGTAGAGTCTCACTCTGTCACCCAGGCTAGAGTGCAGTGGCACGATCTCAGCTCACTGCAACCTCTGCCTCCTGGGTTCAAGCAATTCTCCTGCCTCGACCTCCCTAGTAGCTGGGACTACAGGCACGTACTACCACGCCCAGCTAATTTTTTATTTTTGGTAGAGACAGGGTTTCACCATGTTGGCCAGGCTGGTCTTGAACTCCTGACTTCAAGTGATCTTCCCGCCTCGGCCTCCCAAAGTGGTGGGATTATAGGCATGAGGCACCGCACCCAGTCGTATTTGCCTTTAAATTACAATTAATCTGAAATTTCAGAGTTACAAATTACCAGAAAACAAGGATTTTCACTTTTGTCCAATGCTACAGGTATGTAAGTCTCCCTTCCTGGTTCTGTAAGTTCAGGGAGGCTAGAATCTGCTAGAGAACTTTTTCATTAAGCTGTAATTTACATACAATGGAATGGATTTATTTTAAGCATACAAAGCTATCAGTCTTTACAAATGCGTACCATTCCTGTGACCCACACCCCTGTCAATATAGAGAACAGTCCCATCACCCCAGAAAGGTCCCTCATGCCCTTTTCCAGCCAACTCCCCTTCTAAAGCAACCGCTGATCTGACTTCTATCACCATAAATTAATTACGTCTGTTCATACTGTGTGAATTCATTTGTGGCAGGCTTCTTTCTCTCAGCATAACATTGTTAAGAGTCATTCATGTTGTTGCATGTATCAGTAATTCCTTTTTATTGCTGGGGGTTGTTCATTTTTATGACTGTGCCATAGTTTATCCATTCTCCTGTTGATGGACACTTGGGCTGTTTCCAGGTTTGGGCCAGTCGGAATGAAACTGCTCTAAATATTCTTGTACCAGGCTTTTTGTGGACATGAGTACAAATTGCTGGGTCATAGGGTAGAGGTATTAGACGTATATTTAACTTTTTCTAAACTCCCCACCAGTTTTCCAAAACGGTTACACCATTTTACATTCCCGGAGTTCTGGTTACTTCACATCCCTGTTAACATTTGGTGTTGTCAGACTTACCATTTTGCCCAATGTAGCAGGTGTGTAGTGATCTCCCATGATTTTCATTCTTATTACCCTGATCACTGTTGCTCTTAAGTGCCCTGTCATATGCTTTGCCTGTTTTTTTTAATTGAGTTTGTCTCTTTTGTCTTTATTTCCATGTGCATAGTCAGTTACACCACTGTGTACTGAAGAGACTTTCCTTTCTCTATTGGAAATGTTTCAGTACCCTTGTTGAAAATCATCTGACCATGTATGTGTGGTTATTTCTGTACTTCCTATTTTCTTCCGTTGATCTATTTGTCTATGAGTGATTTTTGTATTCCCAACATCCATTTTAGGGCCTAGTAAATGTATAAATGCTTGATAAATGAAAGAACATAACAGTGGAAGAAGGAAGAAGGCAACACAGTCTTTGCTGGGCCATTCTTGGGGAATCCTGTTATTAAAATAGCCACTAGGTTGGGCACGGTGGCTCACACCTGTAATCCCAGCACTTTGGGAGAACAAGGTAGGTGGATCACCTGAGCTCAGGAGTTCGAGACCAGCCTGGCCAACATAGTGAAACCCCATCTCTACGAAAAATACAAAAATTAGCTGGGCATGGTGGCGCACACCTGTAGTCCCAGCTACGCAGAAGGCTGAGGCAAGAGAATGACTTGAACCCAGGAAGTGGAGCTTGCAGTGAGCCGAGATTGCGCCACTGTACTCCAGGCTGGGCAACAGAGTGAGACTCTGTCTCAAAAATAAATAAATAAATAAATAGGCACTAGAGGTTTATAGCGAGTCCATGGTTTTCAGTCAGCACCTAAGGCAGATAAGCTTAGTTGTTGAGTCATTGTTTATGTCAGAAGGGAGCTTCCTGTTAATATGGTTATGTGAATAGTTTCAGAAGCATTAATAACTTAAGCTATAATGACTTACAATACTTTATATGTTGTAGAAACTGGATAAATACCAGCTGGTTGATTGTTAGTGTGATTTGGTTTTAGCTATGACCGTTCATGGCGATTATGGGATTTGGAGGCTCAAGAGGAGATCCTGCATCAGGAAGGCCACAGCATGGGTGTGTATGACATTGCCTTCCATCAAGATGGCTCTTTGGCTGGCACTGGGTAAGGCTTCTCCCATGTAGCCAGGGGCAGCTCAGTACTCTCACCTCTTATGTATGCGTGCTTCCACAGAGAACTGGATTCAAAGTGTTCATTTATAAATTATTTTATCAGGGGACTGGATGCATTTGGTCGAGTTTGGGACCTACGCACAGGACGTTGTATCATGTTCTTAGAAGGCCACCTGAAAGAAATCTATGGAATACATTTCTCCCCCAATGGGTAAAATAAACACACTGAATGAGGGGTGAAAAAGGGTTCTGGGTCAGAAAGTACTCTATTTCTAACTTCAGTACTGCATCCAATCCACAGCTATCATATTGCAACCGGCAGTGGTGACAACACCTGCAAAGTGTGGGACCTTCGACAGCGGCGTTGCGTCTACACCATCCCTGCTCATCAGAACTTAGTGACTGGTGTCAAGTTTGAGCGTAAGCTTTCCTCCTATTTTGGATCTAAATGACACAGACAAACAGTATTGTGTTCCCATGCAATACAGGCCAGACTTTAGCTTAAACTGAGAAGTAGAACAGGAAAGAATTTGACCTACTGGTAAAGGAGCAAATTATAATTTCCTTCCCCCTGCCATACCCGTAGATCCGTGGGAAAGCATGCTTCTCGTTGCTGGAAGTAAAGACTTTCATGAGTGCTTTGCTTCATTCTTTCCCCCATGGATGCTCTGAGCACTGAATTCTAAATATTATTCTGAACAGATTTACAGTCAGGGAATGAGCCAGAAGACCTTACTGTTATTTGTTCCCTTAAGTCTGCCTTGGGTTATCCCCTTTACCTGGAGGCCTAGTAGGAAGACAGAATCAATGTTGACTTTTTCTGAATGTAGAAATAAGTTTTTTAAAAATAGTATGTTTTTGCAGACTTTTGTGCTTTTGTTGTCTTCTCTTTTGAATACCTGAATTCCTCAAGCAATTCCCCTTCTCTTCTGTAGCTATCCATGGGAACTTCTTGCTTACGGGTGCCTATGATAACACAGCCAAGATCTGGACGCACCCAGGCTGGTCCCCGCTGAAGACTCTGGCCGGCCATGAAGGCAAAGTGATGGGCCTAGATATTTCTTCCGATGGGCAGCTCATAGCCACTTGCTCGTATGACAGGACCTTCAAGCTCTGGATGGCTGAATAGATGACAGTGGAGAAAGGACTTGAACCTCAAGCTCTTTCTAAGGAGCTGTTTTCCTCAAAAGAGAAGAATTGAAGTGTTTAGTTCTATCATGTTTTCTGCCAATTACCATGCGTAGACCCTCACTAGAATTGGATTTCCATGTCAGCCCCCACTCCAGGCAGGCGGCCCAATCCCTAGGTAATGGTGAACCCCTCTCATGGTTGAAAATTTATTACCTTTTTATGCCCTGCCATGAACTGTGTAGACATTGTTTTTATTAATCTTTTGTTTGGCCAGGCATGGTGGTTCATGCCTGTAATCCTAGCACTTTGGGAGGCTCAGTTGGGCAGATCACTTGAGCTCAGAAGTCCAAGACTAGCCTGGGCAACATGGCAAATGCCGTCTCTACAAAAAAAATACTAAAATTAGCCTGTTGCGGTGACTTGTGCCTGTGGTTCCGGCTACTTGGGAGGCTGAGATAGGAGGGATTGCTTAAGCCTGGTAGATGGAGGTTGTAGTGAGCTGAGATTGTGCCATTGCACTCTAGCCTGTGTAACAGAGCAAGACTCTGTCTCAAAAAAAAAAAATCTTTTGTTCGAATGCCCTATAGCCATCCTCACAGCGCCCAGGATTGTGACTGACTGCATTTTTAATTATTGAAACTTGGCTTTCCGTAACATGGTACATGCTTCAGGACTACATGTGACCCAGAGAGCAAGGTGGCTGAACTATAGTCGGGAAGCCCTCAGGTAAAGAGGCGCGTCTCACCACTTATTGGTTAAACAATGCGTAACAGTGAACACTTCCTTTCCCTGGAGAATGGGATATGAAGCAGTAGACCGCAGCCACGCCGATGGTTATGCAGTGAGGAAGACTTCACCTCTTCCTGTTAAGTTTGCTTGGAATGCTGGCTGCATCAGGAAACTCTGAACTGAACATTTGCTTTGTCAGAAAATATCTTTTATTTTACTTTGAAGTTTGGCAACCTTCATGTTACCCTAAAGCAAAACCATTGTGTCAGGAGTCAAACAAATGTTTAGAAAGCAAACATGATGTCTCTATTGTACAACCTCCTTTCTGTTGGCTGTTTAAAGGATGTACTTCATATATTAAAGGGTACTTTATGTTAAAGTAACTGGAAAAAAAAACCCTAATGGGTATTCCTAAACCTAAACTTTTTCTTTATTCCACATTTGCTACGGTAAAATCCAGTTACAAAAACTACGCTATAGAGAATTATTTTCTATAGTTAAGCATTTCTGAATCCTAGCCATTGGTCCATAGAGGTCTCCTTTTTTTTGGTTGGGGATATAATGGATGATCTCAAATATGGATTACTCTGATTTATGTCTCCTTAGCACCTTGTTAACAATTTTTTTAAAATAGAGGGCTGTTTACGCTGTGGGCCAGACTACCAGTAAGCCAGGTCTGGACTCATTACAATTCTTGCTTGCCTGTCATGCTCCTCTTTTCACCTCAACTGTACAACCTCTGAACTCTCAAATTACACAGTAAATTTAAAAAAAAAAAAATGGCATTTGGAAGAAGAAAGGGTTGTCAGAGTTATTAAAGGCCTTCTTGGCCGGACACGTTGGCTCACACATGGAATTGCTTGAACCTGGGAGGCGGAGGTTGCAGTGAGCCAAGATCATGTTGTACTCCAGCCTGGGCAACAGAGCAAGACTCCATCTCAAAAAAAAAAAACTTTTCATTTGCTGCTGCGGAGAGGCTGGCGATGGCTTTGGTCAGCTCTGTTCTGTGGACTCTGAATGTGTGATATATCGCCAAACAGCTGGATTGTTTTGTTTCCGTTTGAGACTGGGTCTCGCTCTGTCGCCCAGGCTGGAGTGCAGTAATGAGAACACAGCTCACCGCAGCCTTGACTTCCTGTGCTCAAGTGATTCTCCTGCCTCATCCCCTCATCCTCCTGTGTAACTGGGATCACAGGAGGATGCCACCATGCCTGGCTGATTTTTTTGATTTTTTGAAGAGACACGATTTGACTTTGTTGCCTAGGCCAGTCTCAAATTTCTGGGCTCATGCAATCCTTCTGCCTTGGCCTCCCAAAATGCTGGGATTACAGGCATGAGCCACTGTGCCTGACCTAAACATACTGTTTTTAATCTGATTTCAATTATAACCAAGTAGTTGCATTTCCTATGTAGTTGTTCAGCTTCCGAATTGTCAGGACTACCCTCTATTGCTCACTTCACTGTTGTTCAAGTATTAATGAATTCTATTTCATAGACTGCGATGAAGAGAAATTTTTTTCTTACCTTTGTAGTATGTGTAAAATAATGAACGCTGGTGAATTAGCATGCAATTGGATATAATGTGCTAACAAAGATTTTTCGTTTCTCAGGTTTGAATTTTACTATTAGTTCCCTTCTACTTGTTTGTGTTTTTTGGTTGTTCCAAGAGGTAGCAGTTGGGTGAAAACATTTCATCTAAGCCTTTGACAGAACAGATACCTCGTGGGCTATTTCTTCACAGGAATTAAAACATCATTGTAAGAAAGTGGTTAAGAAGCACAAAGCCAGGTGTGGCATTTGTGAAAATGGCAAGATAAACAGCCACAGAAGTGTTCACAGAACACTTAGTGCCTACCTAGATGGTGTACCAAGCACATTCAGATACCTAGTTTAATCTCCACCATCTTTTGAGTTTATTATTCCCTTTTTACGGACAAAACTGAGGCTCCAAGAAACACTCGCTCAAGTTTACCCAACTGGCAAGTGATGGAGCCTGAATCTGAACTGATATCTGACCATTGGTGACCTTGTGAAGGTTTCACAGGTTCCCCACACTGACCAGACAGAAGGACTGGTGCAGCCAGCATTGCCTGTTTCCTGTACGAAGTCTGAGCTTTTTAAGGACTCTCCACTTTGTATAATGCCCCTCACCTTTTTTTTTTTTTAAAGACGGAATCTCGGCTGGGTGCAATGGCTCATACCTGTAATCCCAACACTTTGGTCAGGAGTTTGAGACCAGCCTGACCAACATGGTGAAACCCTATCTCTACAAAAAATACCAAAAATTAGGCATGGTGGCGGACACCTGTAATCCCAGCTACTCAGGAGGCTGGGACAGGAGAATCGCTTGAACCCGGGAGACAGAGGTTGCACTTAGCTGGGATCGTGCCATTGCACTCTAGCCTGGGCGACAAGAGCAAAACTCCATCTCAAAAAAAAAAAAAAAAGAGATAGGATCTCTAACTCCTAGGTTCAAACGATCATCCTGCCTAAGCCTCCTGAGTAGCTGAGATACAGGCATGGGCCACTGTGCCCACCTTGTATACTGCTCTTTTGACAAGTCTCTTCCATCTCTGAGCTCATGCCCAATGGAGTTAAAGTAACTCCCCCACATCCCGAACGGATGAGGAGCCTATTGTTATCAACAAGATAGCTATTTGCATTTGTAGTTAGATGATCTTTCATCCTGTGGAACTGTGGCAACATAAGTATTGCAGCAGGTGTTAGTATCCCAGACCTCTGAGCCCTAAATGTCAGCAGCGCAGTTCACCCCCTCCACTGAGTACAAAAGATGCTCCCGTGCATTTCCAGATACATTTGAAGAGGATGGGGCTGCCGCAAGGCTGGAGCTACTGAATGTGAAAACAAGAGACACCATAATGTTCACGCAGCCCTCCATCTGTTACCAGCGGGTTCCACATCAAGGATTCAACCAACCATAGGTCGAAAATACACTACTGAATATATACAGACTTTTTTTCTTGTTATCCCCTAAACAATACAGTATAGCAACTTCACATAGCATTTGCATTGTATTAGGTATTGTAAATAATTAACAGATGAATTAAAATATACAGGAGGATGTGTCTAGGTTATATGCAAACACGTACACCATTTTATAGCAAGGACTTGAGCATCCTTGTATTCAGGAATCTTCAGGATATCCTGGGACCATTTCCCCCTGAATATCAAGGGATGACTGTATATCCTCACCTATCAGAAAAACCCTCAAACTTACATCTTGTCTTATTTGGGTGGTGTATCAACCACTCCAAGGATCTAAGTTCTTTTTTGACTGAAAAGACTCTCCCACCTCCTAGCTGGGTGACCTTGAACAAGGTAGCTAAACTCACGGAGCCTCGGTTTCATCTATAAAGTGGGGATTAAGCTTGCTGAGATTAGTAGGCCCTAGTGCAGAGGCCCATGTTCCTTCCTGGCCTTTCCTCAGCTCTTCCTGTCCTGAGCTGCCCTTGCCTGTCCTCTTAGCTCAGGGGACATGGTGAGATCATTGCCTAACTTACCTGCCACAAGTTTAAGGAGCAAAGCTGTGTAAAGAAATGAAGTAAATGGGGAAAGGTGGAGTCCCAGCTTTAGTGTAATTATCTTTGATGGCACAAATGGAGAGACAGTTGCTAGTCCCCTAGAGGAGTATGTAGGCAGTTTTCCAACTTTGTAATGGAGAATATTTCTTTATACTGGAGCTTAAAACCACTTGGTTTTTCTAAACATGAAATATACGTCTTGGATATTTTGATGCATTTTGTACATTAAAACCCGTGGAGGGGAATCTAACATTATTTGCAGCAAATCAACCAACTCAAATTCTGGCCTCTGAAAGCTTATTCCACATATCAAAAAACCCACAAAACCTCAAAATGTTATCCTTACGTATTTGTGATGGTATCTTTTTTGTACAATGATATCTTTTTTCCCCCCCTGAGACAGAGTTTCAGTCTGTCACCCAGGCTGGAGTGCAGTGGTGCAATCTTGACTCACTGCAACCTCCGTCTCCTGGGTTCAAGCAATTCTCCTGCCTCAGCCTCCCCAGTAGCTGGGATTACAGGCATGCGTCACCACACCCAGCTCATCTTTGCTGGGGATTACAGGCGTGAGCCACTGTGCCCAGGCTGTAATGGTATCTTAACCACTCTAAAATTGTGTCAGAGCCTTAAGCCACCAGGCAAGGTTGAAACTGGGGAAACAGAAATCAGGGTTTTAGACACTGCAAGGTTGCAACTTACCAAGCAATAGCCTGAGCCCCCAAATTCTATCTGATTGGTTCCTGGATTCTATCCCATCCAGGATGGGAGCTAAGCCTTTGCCTCTGTCCAGAGTTTCCATCTTCTTGAAGCCAGGATTATTAAGCTTGGCGGAGGGGAATCAGAACTCTACCCTGTGTCCATTCTAATCAGGGCCTCTGTATCTGCCTGGAGGAAGAAAGACTTATTCCTCCAAATCCCAGACTTCCCCTAGTCCACTGATCTAACATCTTTCACCGTTAGATTTCACCTAACACTCCATGAACTACATGGTGGCAAGAGGTCGTCTCATAGAAGCAGCAGCTGAATGAGCACACCCCTTCCTGCTAGTAAGGGCCATCTGCCACCCCTGGATAATCCTACTCTTCTCTTCCCTTAGTTCTGGCACTCAGCACCAGCCCAGTAAATGGTCATAGAATGAATAAGTGAATGAATTAATGAATGCAGAACAGTTTTACTGCAACCGGCGGCAAGACATCCAAAGAGAAAGCTGAAAAGAAACAAACACACATTTACCCACAGAATTCAAGCTCACGTCCCAATTTTTTTTTTTTAGCAACCCATAGTAAAAAGAGCAATGCAAAAAACAAATCCACTGATTTTGAAGCAGCTCCAGTGAGAAATGCAACTTGCTATGTGAGCTAGTCAGGTTCCTGGATACCATTGTACAGCCCTTTGGCACAACTTGCTGTGGAGCTCTGTGGTCAGAACCGCTTGTCTGCCCTTCCATGACGCCACACTCACATCCGGAGGTTGCTCCACATCTCCCAGTCCTTCAAGCTGTTCGTTTGTTTGTTTGTTTGTTTGTTTTTAATTGTTCCCAGAAGCAAACACGTGGTCTAAACAATCCCTGGATTGTAAAATAAACAACACTACAAAGGAAGACACCACCAAATGAGGCTCTACAGTCACCATGCCCAGCAGCAACCGAAAAAGGTTTGGTTTCTTGTCTGGGAACAGCACTCACCCCACCCCCCAAAGGAACTGCTTGGTCCAAAAGATGGAGAAGATGAGCAACAGAGTGACACTGAGGATGACGGTCATCAGGTAGGCAAAGATGCGGAACTGAGGATTGCGGAAACACTCCCTCGGAGAGTAGTGGCTGGGGATGGGGATGGGCGTAGGCACGGTGGCAGAGGCCGTGTCTGGGGGCGGCCCAGTCTGGCCCCCAGGCTGGGGGCCGAGGTCCAGCGTGTAAACTCGAGGCTGGCGCAGGAAGTAGCGGCTCTTGGGCTGGTCTTTGAGGCACAGCTGACGGCCTTCCAGGATGACATGGTGCGGCTCCAGGCGGAGCAGGGTGAGCATGGCAGTGTCCGTGGGCAAGTCAGTGACGGGCTGCCCCAAGGCCAGCACCGTGGGCTGGCGACAGAGCGGGCACAGCAGGCGGCGCTGGGCTGGAGTCACCAGGCTGAGGTGGGCCAGGCATTCCACGCAGAAGGAGTGGCAGCAATCCAGCATTTTGGGGGTATGGAACGTGTTGTTGAAGGGATTCCAGCAGATGGGACACTCGGCCTCAAGCTCCCGGCCCTCCTGCTCAGCCATCCTCAGCCACACACAGGGAGGCCTCGCGGGAGACGTCCTGGCAGAATGGGGAAAGGAGCAAAGGAACAGCCATGAAGCCCCATCCCTGTGCTTGGCCTGGGGCAAAGTGTTCTGTGGGTGTTGAAAGGTGTCATCACCATGTTTTACTCAGGTTCAAAAGCGTTTTGTTCTTGATCACCAGTTCCTAAGCCATCGAGTGGAGTCGAATGCTCCTGCAGCCTCCCCTCTGTCAAGGTGAAGGCCTGGGCCACCCCTACCAAGAGCCCCCAAGTGAGCCGGCATTGGAGGAGACAGCGCCCCGGGCTTTGGAGCTGGACGCAAATGCTCCTTATGGTCGGTGTCTGTGGCCGTGGCTGCCCTGAACCCAGGGAGCTGGGGGTAAGCCGCAGTCTGTGGATTTTGCTAGAGGACAAATGTTTCCTTCCCTGCTACCTCAAATCCCTGACTAGCGCAGAGATGGGTTTTGTGAATTCCCTGGTCTATCCCTCCTATGGGGACAAATGCCAGCCCTCTTTCCCTCCTCCCCTTGAGCTAGAGGGCCAACCCTCCAGATCCTACGCACTCAGTCCTTGGCCTGGCAAGGGGACCCCTGGAAAGGCTTTTCTCCCTACCTGGAAGGCTTGTAGAAGCTCCTCTGCCCCATTTCCCAGATCAGCCCTCCCAGAGCCTCTTCCCCTTCCAAAGCCTCTTCCCGGTCCTCTGCCTACCCTGGCTCCTCCTCCCTCCCTTTGTCCTGGGAAACCTTCAGGGCACGCACCTGGGCTTCTGTGGGTTCCAGGGTGGTCAGGCAGACTGCACTGGAGGGCCTGAGGCTCCAGTCGCTCCCTCCCCTGAATTGGCAAAGCTTTGGGAGACTGCCTTCTTGCCACCAACCCAGGGGCCTGTCTCCATGGCAGCAGGCACGCAGCACCTGGGGCTGCCAGGTGGCCCAGTCTGCAGCCTCTTGAGCACACCTGCTTGGAGCCAAGGCCAGAGAGCTTCCTGGGGGGTGGGGTGGGGAGGGAGATGGAGGACCTGAGTTCCCCCCAGGGCATGGCAACTAATTGAACCTGGAAGCCAAACACCTGTGAGATTGTGGGCAGTCCCTTCAAGACCTGGCGTCCCTGGTCTGGAAAGGTAGGGTGGCAATTTCCTCTTTCTAGATGTGGAGAGGGTAAGGGAGTCTTCTGGGCTTCCTCTCTCTCGGGTCCTCATTTCTCTTCGAACGTGGCTGGAACCTCCTCCTTGCACAAAGGGGCTGCCTGCTCAGCACTTCGGTTGCTGTGAAAGTCACCTACTTGGAAGCTTAAAAGCTCCGACTATCAGATTCAGTCCAGTCACCCACTGATCTTTTAATGTGCCTAAGTAACTGCAAGCAGCGTGTGCAAACCTTGCTGCCTTCTGCTTTGTTCTTAGCACACAGCGGGTCAGCCTTCTGAGATCTTAGAGTTGGTCGTCCCACCAACCTTAGGGAGTTAAAGCGGGGAGTTGGAGGGAGGCGCACTCCAGCCCCGCTTCTCCATTTCAACCAGAAATACTTGGCTTTTCTCTGTTTTTCATATAGGTCATTTGAATAATCTGAAGAGTTGAGCTACTGGGGAAAAGAAAAAGTTTAAAAACCAATTCTCCATCTGAATTACTCATGTTGCAGATGAGAGACAAGAAGTGACTCACCCAAAGTCACCCAGCTAGTTAATGGTGACGTGGGACCCATGTCTTCAGACTCATGGTTTTCGAAAAGACGGAAGGCTACATCCACGCCGTCCACCTACTCAGTGTGTGTTACTAGCTAGATAATAAGTGTTTGCATGTGATCAGGAATCCCTCACAGCCAGAAGACTCATGGGAGAAATCCAAGAACTGTGCAAGAGGGGATCTGGGGGGAAGGGAGTCTCCCTAAAGCCCCTGATATGATATCATCTATCCCGACTGAGTCGATGTCTGAAGCAAAACCTGCTCTTTATACTCTTTGACCCGTGGCTTCCTGGTTTTCTTCTAGACCTCTGGCACTGCCCCAAACAGGGAAGGAGGAAATGAAGATATGTGGAGGGAGATGGAGCCCTAAGCGAAACTAGGGTAGTTTACCAGGGCTCTGCACCAGTGCTTTCTTCTGCGGCCCATTCATCCACTCAGTCATTATTGAGGGCTTACTCTAGCCTAGGTGCTGCGCAAGGTATTATTGGGTATTATGGTGAACAAAATAGACATTGTCTTTGACCTCATGACATTTAGAGTGTAGTGAGGCAAAGAGATATTTAATGATTAGTGGGCAATAAATAAATACACAGTTTTAATGGTTGTTAATAAAAGGCAAAAAGGAAAATGGGCTTCGGGTGCTTGGTCGCTGCTCCTGATGAGACCACCAGAGAATGTTTCTGCAAAGAGGTGACAGAAGAGCTGAGACCAAAGTATATAAGAATCCAGCCACACAGAGTGGAGGAAGAGCGTTGCAGGCCCGGGGAACAGCATGTGTGGCTCTGAGGCGAGAAAAATTCTTCCAATTTGAGAAAGTGAAAGGAGCCCAGGGTGATCAAGGTGTGGTGGCTGGAGCCAAGGTAGGCAAGGTGGGGAGGGACAGGATGCAGGACCTGTGAGCGAAGTTCATCTGGATTTTATTACAGGGGTGAGCGGTAGGGTAAGGTACCTGATCCTATTTCCATTTTTAAAACACTATTCTAGCTGCAGGGCAGAGGACAGACTGAGGGGACAAGACCGGGAAGGGAGCACCTGTTCGGGCTGTAGCAGTGTGGCTCAGGCATTCGATGGTGGTGCAGGTTAGGCAGTGGTGGAGAAGATAAAAGGGGATGGGATAAGTGATATCTTTGGGGACAGAATCAAAGCCACTTCCCAAGAAGCAGTGGAGCTCTAGGGATCCAGTTGTAGTTTATGTCAAGGTTCATGACGCCAGATCCATGGCTATTTAGGGCTGTGATTCCAGTTGAATTGCTTGACCTCTCTGTGCCTCTATTTCCCCTTGTGAAAAGGAAGCCAAAACTAGTAAAGCTTTTAGTCAGAGCCCAGCACCCAGTAAAGACTACAAAGCGACATAGCACCTAACAACGGGAATATGTTCTGAGAAACCCATCGTTGTGTGAACAGCACAGAGTGTATTTACACAAACCTAGATGGTAGAGCCTGCTACGTGCCTAGGCTGTGTGGTCTAGCCTGCTGCACCTAGGCTACAAACCCACACAACTTATTAGGTTCTGAATACTATAGGTATTGTAACACAATGATAATTATGTGTGTATTTCAACATAAACTTAGAAAAGGCACGGTCAATATATGGTATTATAATCTTATGTGGCCACCATCACATATGTAATCCACTATTGACCAAAGCATTGTTATGGATATATGAGGCAACTGAAATTATTAATGCAAATGGATTTGAGAGAAAGGAAGGGTCCAGGTTGACTTCAAAGCCATAACAAAGTTGTCTGCATCAAGCTTTGAGGAGCTCCTGAATCCCAGAGTGTGTTAGAAGCAGACCTTTTATACTTATCAGAAGCCTTCAATTGTATGTAACTCTGACTCATCATTTCCCCCACTGGGAATTGATTCCACGGAAATCATCAAGGACTTCTGCAAAGATGTGAGTACAGAGATGCCCATCTGGGCGCTGGTTTAACAGTGACGTATGGAGAACTACGTCATCATCCAGTAATAGGACATTGATTAAGTAGATTCTGCCCCATCCATAGGAAGAGATGCTATGCAGCCTTTAATATGATGTGGCAAAACTATTAAGATGGGTATATGCCTAGGATATAATGTCATTAAGCAAAAAAGAACCAGCAACAAAACCATATTGCAATATAATCCAATTTTCAAAAATGTGTGCACAATGGAAAAAAATGTCTGGAAAGATAAATAACCAAATATTAGCAGTGGTTATCTCTGGGGGCAAGATTATAATTTTTTTTTTTTTTTTTAATTCTCTTACCTGAAAATTCTAACTTCACTCCAGTAAGCTTGTATTACTACACATCAAGATCTCCTGTTTCCCCCCAGATCAGACCTACATTCTCTGAAATTCCATGGCCAGAGCTGTAAAAGGCTGTCCAAGAGGAGGAAGGATCATTATTGCCTGGATCTTTATCTGTGCTGCTCTTCCAGCGATCCACTGTTGTTTCAGGATCAGCTGGGGAGAGACTCTGGCCACGTATCACCCCCACCCCAAGCCAGGACATCTCAGCTACAGTAAATCCTGAACACTGTCACAAAGTCATCTCCTTGGTCTGTGAACAAGTCATCACCAAATATCAGTTGTCTCCAGCATCACTCCATTGTTTTCACCCAGGAACTGGCATTTCATAGCACTTCACAGTTTACAGAGGTTCCTGGCCCTTGCTAAGATCTAAGTGTGGTGATCCATCTAGATAGGTTACTTGCCTTTTAGGATATTTTGTTGTTTGCAGAAGGCCATTTCATACTCTAAAACCACCCTGTGAGAGAGGCTGAATGGGGAGTACAAAGTGTGCCGGCTTTGTAACCAGATTTGGACCAATTTGTCTTGGACAAATGGCTTAACCTCTCTGAACTTCATTTTCCTCCGTAAAAAAGGGTAACCATCCCACTCCTACAGGGTTGCTCTGGGGAAGGACTAGTCTATAAGGTGCCCGGTAGAATACAGAAGACACGCAACTCTGGTTAGCATGATTATTGTTAGACCCATTTTCTAGATGGGGAAGCCAAGGCTCAGAAAGTTGAGGCGACTTGCTGAAGGCTTCCCAGCTAAAGAGTGGCTGAGTTTGAAAGATGAACCCAGTAGCCTGCCCTCCCAGGCCAGATTTCACCTGCCACGCGCTTCACGGCTGCTGCCTCTCCGGACTCTGGGGCCCTGTGACCCGTCCCTCCGCGACCCTCTCTGTCTCCTTACCTGCTCCCTCGGAGCCGCCTCCTCTGCCTCCCTTCCCTGCAGCCCTGCACGCAAGTACTTTGTTTTCTGACTTCCCAGGCCTGATTTCCAGGCAGCGTGGGTGGGTCTCATTTGCATAGGTCTTAGCAGCGCTTGGCCAGCTCTCACTGTTTCAGGTTTTCTTCTTCCTTCTGATGACTTTGGACTTCCTGTACACCCGGGAATCTTTGGCTGCTTTGTCTTTCTCCTGTGAGTGACTCTGGCTTTTTTCTCTGAGGGGGTCAAGCACAGTCATCCTTGCAGGCCTCTGTTCTGGGTTCGGTTGATCTCCTACCATCCCCTCGGATTCCACTGTCCTCTGTGCGCTGACCCGCCTGGACTCCTGGCTTCTGCCCAGATAGATCCTTCCCTATGCTGAGCCCCTGCAACCAAAATACAAACAGCTCTTGCAAAATACTAAAAAACGCTGCCACTAATATAGCAGAAAAATAGTCGGGAGACAGTTGAGCATCTGCCTGAAGAGCCAGGGTCCTCAAGCAAGGCACACTTCTAGGTCAGAGTTCAGTCCTCACTGAGAATCCAAACTCCATTTAACTAGCGATGGAGACTTGAGCAAATTAGTTAACATCTGCCAGCCTCAGTTTCCTCACCTGAAAACGGCCATAGTACCCTACCTACTTGATCTGTAGATGAAACGAGGTAATATGTGTCGAGATCGCATAATAGCACAGTGCCTGGCACACAGTAACTCAGTAAATGTTAACCAGAACTATTATTGTTATACGACCGGTCTGTTCACATGGCCCGTCTTTTGTTCCTGCTCAAATTCTTTTTGTACCTATTATTTTTGTACCTATGGTCCTCTTTTCTCTTCTCTTCTCTCTCTCTTTCTTCTTTCTTTTCTTTCTTTTTCTTTCTTTCTTTCTTCATATAGTCTTACTCTGTCGCCCAGGCTGGAGTGCAGTGGGGCGATACTGGCTCACTGTAACCCCAATCTCCCTGGTTCCAGCAATTCTCCTCCCTCAGCCTCCCGAGTAGCTGGGACTATAGGTGCGCGCCACCATGCCCGGGTAATTTTTACATTCTTAGTAGAGACGGGGTTTCACCATGTTGGCCAGGCTGGTCTTGAACTCCTGACCTCAGGTGATCCACCCTCCTCGACCTCCCAAAGGGCCGCGACTACAGGTGTGAGCTACCACGCCTGGCCCCTTATTTCTTTACTGACATTTTCAGCAGTACTTGAGAAATAAGTAAATAAATGTATCTGCTTGGTGATGCAATCAAACGCCCTAGTCCCCTCATGTTGTGTTTTTTTTTTTTAACAATAATTTTTATGTATTTATGTATTTTGAGACAGAGTCTCACTCTGTCGTCCAGGCTGGGGTGCAGGGCATGATCTCAGCTCACTGCAGCCTCAACCTCCTGGGATCAAGCACTCCTTCCACCTCTGTCTCCTGAGTACCTGGGACTACAGGTGCATGCCGCCGTGGCTGGCTAATTTTTGTATTTCTTGTAGAGATGGGGTTTCTCCATGTTGCCTAGGCTGGTCTCAAACTCCTGGGCTCCAGCAATCCACCTGCCAAAAGTGCTAGGATTACACCTGAGCCACCGCTCCCACATTTGATTTTTAAATAGGTAATATATTTACATAGTTGACCATGTGAAAGGTGTGATTTCACAGTGAAAACTTTCTCTTCGCAGCCACCTAGTTTCCCTGGAAATCAAAGTATTATACTATCAGTTTGTTGTGTATCTTTCCAAAGATGTTTTATGCATACACAAACAGCATGTCCATGGCAAAACATCTATGTATTCCCTTACCTCCTTTTTACACAAATGTGCGTATTATGTACCCTGTTCTGCATTTTTCTTTTTTCATTTGATGATGTATTTGAGATACCATTCTGTATTAGTACATGAAGACCTTCTTCGGTTTTGGCCCGGCGCGGTGACTCACACCTATAATCCCAGCACTTTGGGAGGCCAAGGTGGGTAGATCACTTGAGGTCAGCAGTTCAAGACCAGCCTGGCCAACATGGTGAAACCCCATTTCTACTAAAAATACAAAAATTAGCCAGCATCATAGTGCATAGCTGTAGTCCCAGCTATTCAGGAGGCTGAGGCAGGAGAATCGCTTGAACCTGGGAGGCTGAGGTTGCAGTGAGCTGAGATTGTACCACTGCACTCCAGCCTGGGCGACAGAGCAAGACTCTGTCTCAGATAATAATAATAATAATAATAAGACCTTCTTCAGTTTTTTAATGGTTGTATCAGATTTCATTGAATGGCTGTACCATAAATCACTTCACCAATCCCCTATTGATCTAATCCCCTGATTATAAATATGTAAACATTGAATGAAAGAATAATGCAAAAATGCTGATTTTAAGTTAGCCTAGAATTGTGTGAAAATAAAACTGTGGACTTTGGGAAGTTTTAGATCTCTAAACAAAATGTCTGAGTAATTCTCCTCTTTCGGAGCTGGAGATGAGAGGTATTTGATCACTGATGGCCTCGAAGTTCCTCTCAGCTTTGGAATTCCCTGCTTTTCAGTGTCACTACTGGTTAACTGAGGTTAGTGGGGTTTCGAGACACTGATTTAGTCCAAAGAACCTGGTTTGTATTTGAGAGTTTGGAAGTCATGCTTTCTGACTTGGCAACATAAGAAAACATAAAGTTCATCTACTTTGACCTGATCATGTAATTCCCCAGAAGTATCAAAAAGATAATTTTGGTTGAGTGAGGACATTCATTGTAGTTTTATTTTAATCCCAAATGATTGAAAACACTCCAAAACCCCATCAATTAAGTGAAAAACTACATAATCATTTAAAATAAAGATATAGAAAGATTTTCATTGACTTGTAAAAATGGTCACAGTACACTGTAAATGGAGGGGGAAAGCAGTTTAAAAATGGTGCATGTTGGCAGGGCGCAGTGGGTGGCTCACGCTTGTAATCCCAGCATTCTGGGAGGCCAAGGCGGGCGGATAACAAGGTCAGGAGTTTGAGACCAGCCTGGCCAATATGGTGAAACCCCGTCTCTGCTAAAAAAATACTAAAAAACAAATTAGCCAGGCGTGGTGGCGGGTGCCTGTAATCCCAGCTACTTGGGAGGCTAAGGAGGCAGGAGAATCACTTGAACCTGGGAGGCAGAGGTTGCAGTAAGCTGAGATCATGCCACTGCACTCCAGCCCAGGCAACAGAGAGAGACTCCAGCTCAAAAAAAAAAAAAAAAGGTGCATGTTGGTTGGGCACACGCCTGTAATCCCAGCACTTTGGGAGGCCGAGGTTGGAGGATTGCTTGAGCCCAGGACTTCAAGACCAGTGATCCCATTGCTACAAAAAATCAAAAAATAAAAAATTAGCTGGGTGTGGTGGTACATGCCTGTTGTCTCAGATACTCAGGAGGCTGAAGTGGGAGAATCACTTGAGCCCAGAAAGTCAAGGCTGCAGTGATCCCAGATCTCACGACTGCACTCTAGCCTGGGCAACAGAGCAAAGACCCTGTGAAAGAAAGAAAAGTAAAAAAGAAAGAAAAGAAAAGAAGAAAAGAGAGGGAGAAGGAAGGAAAGAAGGAAGGAAGGGAGGGAGGAAGGAAGGAAGGATGGAAGAGAGGGAGGGAGGGGAAGGAAAAGAAAAGGAAAGAAAGAGAGAGTATGTAGCATAAGCCAGATTTTGTAAAGCATAATTTATGTATAAAGACTGCAAGGCCGTGAGGCAAAATGTCACAATATTTATCTCTGGGTGATGGCCACTCATGTTTTCATGTTTTCACTTTCTTCTTATATTTTCTAAGTTCTCAAATATGTATTACTTTTGTAGTAAGAAAGTTCACTTAGAGAGTAAGTTAAGTCTGAGTTTTCTGCAACCAGGGTATCCAGAACTTAAAAAGATAAGCAGGTAGGGCAGGTAAGAAGTCAGTCATGACATTGTAAGCATTGAAATAAAAATAAAATAAGTCATGGCCAGGCATGGCCTGTAATTCCAGCACTTTGGGAGGCTGAGGCAGGCAAATCACTTGAGGTCAGGAGTTCGAGACCAGCCTGGCCAACATGGTGAAACCCCATCTCTACTAAAAATACAAAAATTAGCCAGGCATGGTGGTGGGTGCCTGTAATCCCAGCTACTCGGGAGGCTGAGGCAGGAGAATCACTTGAACCCAGGAGGCGGAGGTTGCAGTGAGCCAAGATTGTACCATTGCACTCCAGCCTGGCCGACAAGAGTGAAACTCTGTCTCAAAAAAAGAAAATAAAATTTAAAAAGTCGTGGCCTTTTTCCAGGTCACTAATTGTCTAGTGAGTCAGTGTATTATCATAATGTCTGTGGGTGGTCAGGCTAAGGAGTGCTTTTCCAACACTGGAAAAGTTTTCCAGGGAGATACCTGGGAGAGATAGTGAGGCATCTCAGGAACTTGAGAGTAAAACTAATTTATAAAGTTCATGCTTGTGGGGGCAAGGTCAGCCATCCGGAAAAGCACCTCACCTAAGCAGTACCTTAGACCTGAGTGAGTGAACAGTCATGAGACTCGGTGGAGCCCAGCCAAGGTCTGGAGCAGAGGCGTGGGGTGGTTTTAACCCGTCTGGGAAGGAAGAGGTGGCAGGAGGCAGAAGGATGGAGAAAAGGTGAAGACTGCAGCAGGTTTAGAATCCGGGATGGTCAGTGTTTAGCAGGTCCCAGTCAAGGGCGGAGGACAACTCTCCCAAGGGGGCCACCCTGTCATCATCACTCAGAGCCTTGCCTGAGGTTTATCTAGCATTTAGGACAGTTCCGGCAGCATAGGCTTCAATTAGAGATTGTTAGATATGCAAAATCTGGCCGGACTTGGTGGCTCACGCCTGTAATCATGGCTCTTTGGGAGACTGAGGCAGGCGGATCCCTTGGGGTCAGGAGTTCGAGACCAGCCTGGACAACATGGCGAAACTCCGTCTCTACTAAAAATACAAAAATTAGCTGGGGGTGGTATACAGGCGCCTGTAATACAAAAATTAGCTGGGCATGGTAACGGGTGCCTGTTATCCCAGCTACTCGGGAGGCTGAGGCAGGAGAATAACTTGAACCTGGGAGGTGGAGATTGCAGTGAGCCAAAATTGTACCATTGCACTCTAGCCTGGGCAACAGGGCGAGACTACGTCTCAAAAAAAAAAAAAAAAAAAAAAAGAAAAGAAAAAAAAAAAAGAAATGAAAAATCTCAGACCCACTCCAGACCTACAGAGGCAGAATTTGCATTTTTACGAGATCCCTGGGAGATTCAGAGAGACATTAAAAGTGAAGAGTACTGATTTAGGAGAAATACCTCCAACATATACTTCTTGACGCCTTCTGATTATATTCGGCTTCGGATTCATAAAGGCTTCCAAGAACCTGACCCCTAGGCAGGGCAATGTGAATCCCAACCTGGGGATGGGCACCCCCGGCCTCTACTGTGTGCAGCATCTGAATGTGCTTTCCAAGTCACAATCCCTTATTCAAAACCTTTGGTTCCAAGTGTATTTCAGAATTCAGAATTGTTCATATTTTAGGAAGGTAAGATGATGCATTTGCCAACTCTCCCAGTTCTCCCAGTGGGATCTGGGGCAGTACCCTATATTCAAACATTAATATCCTCCAGTTTATTATGAATATTGACACCAAAAAGAATAAACTTCACAAGATCAGGTAAATTTTGGCACCAAATTTAATGAAAAATCTTGGTTTTTCAGGCTGGGCGTGGTAGGCTCACACCTGTAATCCCAGAACTTTGGGAGGCTGAGGCGGGTGGATAACAGGGTTGGGAGTGCGAGACCAGCCTGGCTAACATGGTGAAACCCTGCCTCTACTAAAAATACAAAAATTAGCCAGGTGTGGTGGCACATGCCTGTAATCCCAGCTACTCGGGGGGCTGAGGCAGGAGATTTGCTTGAATCTGGGAGGTGGAGGTTGTAGTGAGCCAAGATCATGCTACTGCACTCCAGCCTGGGCAACAGGGTGAGGCTCTGTTGCAAAAAAAAAAAAAAAAAAAAGCAAATAAACAAATAAACTCACCTAAAACTTTAGACACAGAGATAATTGCCCACACATTTGGATTATAACTTTTCTCTCTCTTTATATTTTAAATATATATTTTATATATTTTAAAATAATATATAATTATTTTATATAATTTCATATAAAATGTCACACTGTACGTAGTTTTCCAGCCTCTGTTTTTCACTTTTCTTCTTTTTACATAATCAAAGAGTCTTCTACAGCCTTTTCTTCAAAAATCAAGGTAGTTTTATTTTGGTTGTAAAAGTGATAATAGGAAAAAACAAACATATATTTGCTTATATGTGCATAAAGTCTCTAACAGGATACACTAGTTGCTGGTCACACTGTTTACCTCTGGAGGGAGCCAGATGGAAGGCAGACAGGGACGAGAGAAGGAATTTTTATTGTATAATCTTTTGGACTCTTGATTATTACTTTGTGAATGTATTCTCTATTTCAAAACTAAAATTTGAAAAAATTGATACATCTTCACTGCAAAAGAAATCAAGAAATATAGAAAGGAACAAAGAAGAAAATAAATTCATTTTTAAACTCAATACCCAGGTACAACACTGTTAATATTTTTGCCATATTTCTTCCAAGCCTTTATCTATGAATGTACAGACATGTGTATGGAGGTATTTTTACCAAAACAGGATGATGCTGTACGATGGTTTTTGTTTCCTGTGTTTTTCATGTAGGGTGAATCACAGACAGCTTCCATGCAGCCTCATTTTAAACATCTGCATTGTTATTGCATGAAATTAGCCAGTTACCAAAAAATTAATCCAGGGGAACTGAGTCCAGCATCTGAACACGCAGTGCCAGGTAACAACAACCCCCTGATCCAAAGCTGGGATTTTCTTTTATTTTCTTTTTCTCTTTTTTTTTTTTTTTTTTTTTGAGACAGAGTCTCGCTCTGTGGCCCAAGCTGGAGTGCAGTGGTGCGATCTCAGCTCACTGCAACCTCTGCTTCCCAGGTTCAAGCAATTCTCCTGCCTCAGCCTCCTGAGTAGCTGGGATTACAGGTGTGCACCACCACACCAGGCTAATTTTTGTATTTTTAGCAGAGATGGGGTTTCACCATGTTGGTCTGGCTGGTCTCAAACTCCTGACCTCAAGTGATCCGCCTGCTTCGGCCTCCCAAAGCACTGGAATTCCAGGTGTGGGTCATCGCACCAGCCACAGTCTACATTTCTAATGATAAAGCTGCTCTTTAATAATTATGTTTTCAGAAGGCCATTTGGAAATAGTTTTTTTCTCACTGTTGGATTATAAAAACACCAAGTGACCCGAGTTCTACACTTTTTTGTGCCAAAATGAAGAACATTAATAATAAGCATCCATTTGCTCTTAAGTATATATATTTAAATCATAAATATGTAAGTAAATGTATACATTTGTTTAAGTTTTAAATATGCAATTGGCCAGGTTCCAAGGGCTTATCCACCTTCCGGGAAAAAAAGTCAACTGTCTTTGGAAAATTCCTTGACATGATTTTAGAGGGGCAGCCTCTAGAATGAAGTGTTCAATGAATGTTCGAGGAATGAATGAATTTTAGCAGCCTATATCTTAGGTGCTGAGAGTATCTGATTAGGGCGTATCGGACTGAAAAAAGTCCTCTACAAACACTAGCATTTACTAATCTATTTTCTACTTAAAATGTGTAATTTGACATCAAGCACACATACAGTTTATGGAAACAATTTTATTGGTAACAGAACCCTACTAACTCATCAGAGCCCTACTATTTTCTCACGTGTACTTTCCTTCTCCTGGCAGCCTGTCCCCCTTCCCTGGAACCCCCTCCCAACTCATTCCCGTGGACTTTCTGACTTGCTGCCTCTCTCCCTTCTGGGAAAACGTGTCAGCTGATGCACTAATAATCCAGCACATGCTAAGACTGTCCCTGAGACAGCTGTCTACTACCCCTAGGCCCTTGGGCAGGGGATCTCCTTGGAGCCAGAAAGTTAATAACTGGTCTTTAAGATACAATGTCATGGTCTATGACTTTGTGACATGATACAAAGGAAAGTGCTTTGAGTCAGGCAGACCCAGATTCATATCTCAGCTCTTCTTAATATGTATGTAACTTTGGACAAAGTACTGCATGTCTCTAGCCCTCAGCTTCCTCATCTGTGAAACGGAAATAACAATACAGGGAATACTGGGAATAACAAATGAGAATAAATGTATTCAGCCCTCTAGCTTCCTCTCCCACTACCTCTTTGTCTTTCCAGAGTTTAAAGACCCATAACAAGGAATCAAAGGAGAGCAAAACAAGACCAAAGGGTTAGAGGATAAGATCTAAGAATGGATGAAGGGATGGTAAACGTTTATTTATTTATTTTATTTTGAGACGGAGTCTCTCTCTGTCGCCCAGGCTGGAGTGCAATGGTGCAGTCTCAGCTCACTGCAACCTCTGCCTCCCAGGTTCACGCGATTCTCCTGCCGCAGCCTCCTGAGTAACTGGGACTACAGGTGCCCGCCACCACACCCAGCTAATTTTTGTATTTTTAGTAGAGACGGGATTTCACCATGTTGGCCAGGATGGTCTCGAACTCCTGACCTTGTGATCTGCCTGCCTCAGCCTCCCAAGGTGCTGGAATTACAGGCATGAGCCAACTCATCTGGCAGAACAGTAAATGTTTAATATGGAAAGGGAATATTTAGTCTGGACAGAGAGGACAATAAATAATTATGGTTACCATTTGTCAGCACCTTTCCTGGCATTTATTTATTTAGACGGAGTTTCACTCTTGTTGCCCAGGCTGGAGTGCAATGGTGCAATCTCGGCTCACCGCAACCTCCGCCTCCTGGGTTCAAGCGATTCTCCCGCCTCAGGCTTCCGGGTAGCTGGGATTACAGGCGGGCACCACCAGGCCCGGCTAATTTTTGTATTTTTAGTAGAGACGGGGTTTTTCCATGTTGGTCAGGCTAGTCTCAAACTCCTGACCTCAGGTGATCCTCCTGCCTCGGCCTCCCAAAGTGCTAGGAGCCACAGCACCTGGCCTTTCCTAGCATTTAAAATAGCTATGTCCAGTCTTCAGAACAGCCCTCTGGTGAGGTATGATCATGAGCCCCATGTTATAAAGTGAAGAGGAAACAGATTTTATAACTTGCCCAAGATCATCCAGCTAAATGGAGAAGTGGAGATTCAAAGTCTGGTCTGACTGTTTGTACTAGCTTAAGAACAGACTCTCAGCTGGATGCAGTGGCTCATACCTGTAATCTCAACACTTGAGGAGGCTGAGGCAGATGGATCACTTGAGCCCAGGAGACTACACAAACACACAAAAAATTAGCCAGGTGTGGTGGTGCATGCCTGCAGTCTAGCTACTCAGGAGGCTAAGGAGGGAGGATTGATTGAGCCCTGGTGATTGAGGCTGCAGTTAGCCATGATCACACCAAGAGAGGGAACAAGGAAGGTGGCTGTCAGCCACTGGTATCAGAGACAAGCAGAGGCCAGAGAAGACAAAAGCAAAATCTTTCTTTGGCTGGGACTTGTCAGAAAGGGAATCTCCAGGCCTCATGTGCCTTATGTGTGGGCATCTATGAAGGCAGAAAGGACTCCATTTTCCCTGGATGAAAATGGGCCTGTGAGCACGAGGCTGAGGTCTGACTCCTGGGGGCCACACAGGCAGGCCTGAGCACCTTGCCCCTCCTCATTGAAGGGGGCTTAATGTCTGGGGCACAGTTGACTCCATCCCTCTTTTTCCTGTATGTTTTTTTTTTTCAAGACAAGGTCTCTCACTCTGTCACACAGGCTGAAGTGCAGTGGCACAATCTCAGCTCACTGCAAACTCTGCCTGCCAGCTTCAAGTGATTCTCCCACTTCACCCTCCTGTGTAGCTGGGACTACAGGCACACGCATACAGGCTTGTCTCCAACTCCTGACCTCAAGTGATCCGCCTGCCTCGTTTTTCCTGTATGTTCTAATGTTATTTCAGGGATCCCCTTTGCCTCACTCTGGCCATTCCAAAACATATATATATATATATGTTTCATTTATATAAATCCAAATAAAAATATTAAAATTGCAAGTGAGATATTTTTGGCCTTAATCTTTGAATTTCAATGTTTTCTTATCTGTAGAGCAGATGTGCTAACTCCTATAATTCTGGGCAATGCCCATGTGATTCTTGGCCGCTTCAAGCCATCTCAGGTCTGATTTTCACACAAGTTCAGCAGCATTGGGCTAGAAGGGCACCGCCCTCCCACTCTGCTGCCACTTTGAATAGAAGTCCAAGCTTTTGCTTGCTTGCCCTGACTTTGATTCTTCACATTGCTGAGGAGCAGTGACTGAAGCTTAATCTCATTGACTACAGTCTGTCTCCTCTATGGAGCTGCACTATTCTTTCCCATCTCAATTATTTCTGATGTAACCAAAACACTCTCTCTCCCCATTGCCTTTTTTCTTTTGTGAAGACTTGGAAGGGTCAGTTTCAGAGGCTTGAGCCCTGTGTTCTGACTTTCACAGACAGAGGCCTGCCACTCTTACATTTACAGGTCATCATTCTGAGCAATAAACTTTTTTTGAAGAGTAGTCCTACAAGCTCACTAAAAAGTTGCATTTGTATTTAACTTAAATAGAGAACCTTATGTGTAGTCCATGTTTCTGGACTCTATGCCTGATTTTGAATCACTGGACTTAAATTATTTGACTTACAACACTGATACCTCTTCTAAGTGAACCTAAACAAAGAATACCAGCCCTACATCCCACTCCCCACAAGATAACTGGGAAAGACACAAAGCCACGCTGAGAAAGGGCCATGGTTTGATATTGTCCAGTGAGTGTCTCTTGGCCTCAGAATGCTGCCACTTCCTGCAGTTCCAGCCCTCGGCTGTGGTCCATTCTGAGTAAGTGAATTCCTCTGTTAAAACTTGCACACAATAAGGAGATGGCGTCACCAACAGCCAGAGAAGTCAAGGGTCCTGATCCATCCAGAGACAAGGTGAAAAGGCAGGCTGAGGGGAAAAGGGGAACCAGCAGATTAGGCCAAGAGTGTAGCATCATGAAACATGATGTCTTCATGAGAAATGCAAGGAAATAAAGCATTTGCTGTACATATCTAACCAGTATGAGAGAGGCCCCAGTTCTTCAGAGGAAAGCATATCAGGGAGGTCAGAAATTGGGCCAACCCCACGACATCAATGGTAGAGAATGGCACATGGGCCAAACAGGATGCATACCATCACCAGAAGTATCAGGGTCTCACCGGCTAAAGACATGTTACAAAGGTGCCCTCAGTCACCTGTCCAGAGAATAAAGCAGGGCCCAGGCAGGGAAAAACATACAAGGATACTGATCTTTAGCTGCTGGCTTCCTGGGGTCTTGATGCCTTGGAGATGAAGGATAATGGGGGAGCCTGAAAGGCATTCTTTAGGGGTTTCAGCTGACCCATCTCCCTCCATCTGCATCTTAGAGGCCACTCTTCTGAAATCTACAGGCTCATACCTGGTGGGCAGGGAATCTGTGCCACTTGATCAGGTCAACACTTTCAGACCTCGTTCTCCCTGGTAAGGTTTATGATCATTAAGTCTAAAACATCTGCTCTTTTTCCTCAAGCAACTGTTACACCTGGGTGGCTGGAGAAGCCGCTCCAGGTGACGGTACAGCAGGCTGTCCTTACTATGGAAGTTTGGCTTGTGGCCACAGCTATTTGCAGAGTGCCCACAAGACACGGTCCCGCCTCTATTCTCTGAGGGAACTACCCTGTCTCCCCTGAGAGGAGCTGAGTTCTAGAAGACTGCTGTAGGAGAGATTTGGTTTAAAGTTCTTTAAGTCAATGCTATTTCTGTCTGTGGCAGAACCCTGTGTCCAGGACAGAACAGATGGAGGCAGTGGCGTGCTGGTAAACCAGCTTTCTGGAGGAAAAAACACTACCACCACCGATTCATAGCACTTGTCAATTTTCATGGTGTAAATACCTCCACCATGATCAGATTTCAGGCCACCAAAGGTTTAAAAACCAGTTCACAAAAATCCTGAATATTTAACAATCGGCCAGCAGGGGCTGGCTCCAGCAGATCCAGGAATCTGGGGACCTGGGTTGCATAAGACATCCTTTTTCTCTGATGCTTTGAAATGTTATGAGCTTACCGTGTTCTTAAACTTCAGCTACAGAATCAAAACAGGGCAGAGACTTTCTGAAACTATCCTGACTCCCCCTTAACCTCACCAAAAGCTGAGGGTTTCATTTTAGTCCTCGAAAGAAGAATTCAAAAGTGGCAATTCTTTTTTTTTTTTTTGAGATGGAGTCTCGCTCTGTCACCCAGGCTGGAGTGCAGTGGCCGGATCTCGGCTCACTGCAAGCTCCGCCTCCCGTGTTTACGCCATTCTCCTGCCTCAGCCTCCCGAGTAGCTGGGACTACAGGCGCCCGCCACCTCGCCCGGCTAGTTTTTTGTATTTTTTAGTAGAGACAGGGTTTCACCGTGTTAGCCAGGATGGTCTCGATCTCCTGACCTCGTGATCTGCCCGTCTCGGCCTCCCAAAGTGCTGGGATTACAGGCTTGAGCCACCGCGCCCGGCCAAAAGTGGCAATTCTTGTTCTCTTTTCCAGGTATTTTAAGTGTCACAAATTAGAATCTGATGAAGAACTTGAGGTAGAAAGAATGTAAGAGCCAAATCTATGTGAGTTCTCAGGAATGAGTCTATGCAACATGGTACCAGGGGATACATGGGGATAGCATCTTGACATCACCTCTTAACCACAGGACTAGACAGTGGCAGAAGATGGGTGGCTTTGTAATGCTGAGCAATGGGAAGAGGGAGTTTTAAAGAAGGTTTTAGGACTTCATGTGTCTTTCGAGGAGAACTGACAGCAGGCTCCTTACCTCCAGTATCTTGGTTCCAAATCTTCACCTTGCAATCATGTGATGAGGTAGCAATTAAAGGCATCAAGGCCAATGCTCTTGGTAGAAAGACGCAGGACGCAACAGTCTGGAAATGCCCCTTATACTCACATATTCTGTTTCGAGTCTGTCTTAGGTCCCACAACTGCAAAGTAATGACATGGACCAGCTCATACTTACTCGTCTAGCTTCGTCCACGAATATCCATCACCCCCGCTCCCATGATGTACCTATTCCCTCCACTTACCTGCTCACGTATCTTCATCCATCCACAGACCCAACAACCCCCATCTAGTGATTATTGTAAGCCTCAACTATGTCTCAAACAACCCTGGTTAAGAATGTGTCATAAGTTTTTGCCTTTTTAATGGTTAGGGAAGTAAAAGCTCCTAGTCCTACAGCATGATGGTGTTCCATCATGGGGAACCCGAAACAACAGTATGGGGTTGTTTGCTTTCATGGCAACTCAAGAGCTGCCTTATTTCAACCTCTTGGCATCTGTGGGTCCTATGGGGACCCCATGGTTAGAAGTACCTCATAGGTATAAGTACATATAGGTGTAGACATTCTGATTTAATGCCTAGATGCTGAACCTTGATGTGTGAAGACTAGTGTCTACAAGAGGGAAGTGCCAGTCAGTGCTGCCAGCCCCACTCTCATAGATACAGATCAGATCACAGCTGGAGAATAATGTTCAGAGAGGACAGCAAATTGAATTATGTCCAAAAAGATAATGAAGTTATTGGACAGCATGTTATCCAGGGAATAGCTGTAGAAGCTGGAAATGTTTCACTTAGAAAAGAGATGCTACATTCAAAGGCTGCAACACCCCAATCTACCATTTACTAGGGATATGGTCTTGTGCAAGAAATGTCAACTTGCCATGCCTCTATTTCCTTGTCTGTGAAATGGGAATTATAATAGTACCTAACTCATGGGGTTGTTTTTAAGGATTAAATGAGATATTACATGTAATGTGCTCAGCCCAGTGCCCAGCACACAAGAAATGTTCGATAAAATAGGAGGCATAATTGTTCTATTCGAATACTAGATAACCCTTTTAATTGATATTCTACAATTATGAATCTAAGGTGCTTTGGAGGAGCCTAGGCAATCTATTCCAAAATTAACTGCAAGGAAGGTATATGAGTAAGGGATGGAGTAGGCCCTGGACCAACACTAGAGCTCCAAATTTCCTAAAAAGCTTGAGCTTCTTTTACTGTGGCCATGCCTATAATGGGAATAAATCTCGTTCTTCAAACAGTCCCTCCCCTCTCCAAGCTCTGCTGCGAGTAGAGACATCAGCAGACTAGTTCTGTGTTTAGCTCTTCCCCATCTTGACTCTCATCCCATTCCTCTTTCCTACTACCAATTCAGAGAGCCCTAAGTTGATGAATGTTTCTTTTCTTTTCTTTCTTTATTTTTTTGAGATGGGGTCTCCCTTGTTGCCCAGGCTGGCCTCAAACTCCTGGGCTCAGTTGATCCTCCCACCTCAGCCTCTGAATAGCTTGGACTACAGGCACACGCCACCATGCCCAGCTAACTTTTTATTTTTATATAGAGACAGGGTCTTGCTCTGTTGCCCAAGCTAGTCTCAAACTTCTGGGCTCAAGTAATCCTCCTGCCTCGGCCTCCCCTATGAATGTTTCTTAAATGAAGCAACTGGAATGCAAAGAATCACTCACAGTATGATTTTGAAAGAGGCCTGAGCAATTAGCAGAGCTCGCCTGTGTAGAACAGCTACAGGCATAAGGCCAGAGTAAGTGATCTGTTCATCAGCAACCAGATACCTGGACCTCACACAGTCTCCTACCGTGGCTTCACAGCCTTCTCCTCCAAAGCCATTGCTGCAGGAGACACACTTGTGTCCATCCACACTGACTTCACAGTAGGTCTGAATGTACTGCTTTGCAGGAAACATATGAGCTACCTGCAGCCCCCGACTGTCCCATAATCTGAAAGAGATTAGGGCAGGAAATTAGCTTGTAGTAAATGTGGCTGAAATATACCCGTATTGTCCCACTACCATAAAAGTCTTGGCTCTTTGCTGTGTAGGCCAGCCAGATTGGAATGGCATGATTTACCTAAAAACAGCAGCATGAACCAGATCAATCTCTGAGACTCTAAAGCTGGCAGGAAGTAACCAAATTGAATGACATCTGAGTTCTTTCTATTTTGAGATCAGTTAATAGAAATTGAGACCAAGCATCTTAATTGTACAAGTTAATTTGTTAATTTGGTCCTTTGAGGCACTGCTTTCCATGGACAAAAGGATATTTCTGTGCCTGTGACTTAAATTTTTAAAAAGATACTTATTATGATACGGAAGATCAGTCATCATTCAGAATCAGTTACAGAAGATTTACATACAGGCCATGGCCAACCTTGGCTATGGGGTCCACTGGGGAGTATTTTGTTTTGCTCCTTATTTTATTTTTACCTCTTTACCCCATTCCTATCATTTTCTAAGGAGAATCTCTTCTGAGATCCAAAGTTTCTAGTTATGCTCTCTGGTCTAAGAACTATTGACTTTACTGACTCCCCTGATGCTGATTTCGACCCTGCTTCCCCAGGGAGGGCTTCAGCTGAAGGCTGGGTGACTGAGAACACCAGGAGCCACGCAGGAGTAGCAAGGAGAGCCAGGCAGCCCGACAGGGTGGGACAAGCAAATGACTGATTCTGGCGTTAATCTGAACACATTCACATAGCAGGAGCTGGCTGAATCAGATGCTTTGAAACCATCTCGAACAGGGGCTTTTACCAGGCCTGATCTCATGGTATACAGTCCCTACCTTAATGATCCATGGGGCCAGAGCAGAGAGGCCCCACCACCAGTGAAGGGCAGAGGAACAGAAGGCTCTGGGAAGGGCAGAGCAATGTGGAGAAGCAGAGTGGGAATGGAGCCATGTACACATGGGAGCCACAAACCTCACAAGAAACACTTTCACTGCTGCTCAGTAAGCCCACCTGAGGGTTTTATCTTCAGAGGTCTGTAGTATGTATGGTTCTCTGGGGACCCAGCACAGGTGAGTGACCTAGAAAAAGCAAAATGTTCAGAACTTCTCACACCAAGTCATTCCTCTGCTGTAATTCCTGTCAAATGTGCTAACTAGCATCACTGTGCCTCTTCTCAAGGATTCTGAACTAGCAAATTCATTTACAGGCATCTTACCTTTTGCAGATACCTATCAGTCATGCTCTACCTGCATCTCCCAGGTTATCAGCAGCAAGGGAACAGCTGGGCCAGTTGTGAGCACCAAAATACATGCAGGTACCCTTAGAGTACCTGAAACCCCAGCTGTGTGGCAGATAGAACAGCCCCTGTTGTAAGGCGGGTTCACTGAAACTCTAGCCCAACACCTCATGGGGATCAGGAAGAGCATTCATGTTTCTCTTTATCCCTGCAGTCTCCTGCTTGGACAGGCATAAAACAGTTTCCAAAATAACCCAAAATAACAGAATTTTCTTTTCTTCCAGTAAACTCCACCAATATAGAGGGCATGGAGCAAGCACATCTGACCATTGGCAGTCATCTTCAAAATTAGAAAAGATGATTGGGACTGAAATTTGACGACCACTAAAAGAACATCTACTATAGGTCAGGTACAACGACAGGTATTTCACATCTAGTATTTCAATTCACCCTCTGAAGAACCTTAGCAGGTGATAGAATTCTCCCCGTTTTATAAATGAAGACATAGACACTCTAAGAGCTTAAGTAACTTCCTTGAGATAACATAGCTGGTAAGTAATAGATCCATGATTTGAACCTGGGTATGACTGACTCCAAAGGCTCTGCAGTTTATACCAGTCTGCTACTAGAAAACAACTGGTCCTTCAAAAGCAATGCAAATTCTACATAAAGCAAAAGGTAATGTTTATTTCTCCACATGATGTTACATGTATGAACATACAATAAGCATAAGCTGTGAGCTCCTGGAGGACAGGAACTCTGTCCTTGGTCACTAACCCTGTTCCTAGCACAGTGTCTGGCCCACAGAAGAAAAGTAATAGTGAAATAAATAATGAAGACCATTTTTAATTCCCATATGAGTGAGTAAAATCATTGTCTGGAGCAGAAGACTCAAGGGACCATCTAATCTAATAACCCCGAGAGGCCAGGGTCTCACAGCAGGTTAGGGGACAGCAATTGGGACCCAGGCTCTAATTTCTGCTCATGGGCCTCCTGATTTCTCTCCTGAGCCTTTCCTTCACCCCGTGCTCCTTTCTGCTGCCCTGTTCTGTACCAAGTTCGAGTTCATACCACGTTTCTGGAGACAGATGCTCTTTCCACACTCTGTCCTGTCACCACATCCCACAGAAGCAGGGTGTTGTCCCGAGAGCCAGTGCACAGCTGTGATGAGTCTTTGGAAACAATGGTGAGAAGACAGCCTGTGAGAGGGGACCTGAACAGGGTTTTTCAGAAAGTATCAAGGTGTTGGGAAGAGGTTCACTTTGTTTTACCTGGACTCACAGCCAATCCGGTGACCACCATGGCATGGCCACACAATTGCTGCCTTGGTTGTGAGGAACCGTGCAAGTCCCACATCATGACCATCCTGTCACGAGAGGCACTGAAGAACTGGTTGGAATTGGGAATACAGGTTACCTGCTCAGGGAAAAAACAGTAACACTGAAATAGCTCTGGTGTGCTAGTTGGACTGGACTTTAAATTGGGGGAAAAAGATGAGTCTGCATAACTCCCTCCCCACACACTTCTTTTTTTTTTTTTTTTTTTTTGAGATGGAGTCTCACTGTCACCCAGGTTGGAGTGCAGTGGTGCGATCTTGGCTCACTGAAGCCTCCACCTCCCGGGTTCAAGTGATTCTCCTGCCTCAGCCTCCCGGGTGGCTGGGATTACAGGCGACAGCCACCACACCCAGCTAATTTTAATATTTTTAGTAGAGACAGGGTTTCACCACGTTGGCCAGGCTGGTCTCCAATTCCTGATCTCAGGTGAACCGCCCACCTCGGCCTCCCAAAGTGCCGGGATTACAGGCGTGAGCCACCACGCCTGGCCCCCACACACACTTCTCAAGAGTAATACCTAAGCTTGAAATCTATGAATGCAAAGCATGGGCCAGTCTGAATTTCCACCTTTTTCAATGTTGTGCTACCTTTTCCTTTATGTAGCAGATTTCCTCCTGTCCTTCAGGGTAAGGTTAAAAATCTCACCTCCTCAGATCACGTTACCTTGGTGAGGATGTTTCCCTTCTTGGGCTTCCTATAGAACTTCCTCCTGTGGGATTCCTTTTACACCTGATCATCACTGCACCCCAAAAATGGATACTGTACTGTTATGACAGGTGATTCTGTTGTACTTAAGATGAATTTGAAGTGAATCTCTGTTCCATTTTATGCTTTTTACCTTGAATACAACTTTGCTTGATATCATCATCCCAACTCCTGCTCTGTTTGTTTACATTTGCCTGATATATCTTTGCTGACCTGTTCTTCCTGTTCTGATCTCTTCCATTGTGTTCTTTTTTGTGTGGTTTTTTTTTTTTTTTTGTAACTGTGGTAAATATACATAAACTTACAATTTTAACCATTTTTAAATGTACAACTCGGCCGGGCGCGGTGGCTCAAGCCTGTAATCCCAGCACTTTGGGAGGCCGAGACGGGCGGATCACGAGGTCAGGAGATCGAGACCATCCTGGCTAACACGGTGAAACCCCGTCTCTACTAAAAAATACAAAAAACTAGCCGGGCGAGGTGGCGGGCGCCTGTAGTCCCAGCTACTCCGGAGGCTGAGGCAGGAGAATGGCGTGAACCCGGGAGGCGGAGCTTGCAGTGAGCTGAGATCCGGCCACTGCACTCCAGCCTGGGTGACAGAGCAAGACTCCGTCTCAAAAAATAAATAAATAAATAAATAAATAAATAAATAAATAAATGTACAACTCAGTGGCAACAAGTACATTCGTTGTTGTATAACCATCACCACTATCATCTCTAGAACTTTTCCATCATCCCAAACTGAAACTCTACAACCTTTAAACAATTACTGTCCATTTTCCTCTCCCTGCAGCTGCTGGCACCCGCAATTATTCTACTTCTGTCTCTATGGACTTGACTATTCTAGGTACCTCATATAAGTGGAATCATACCATATTTGTCCTTTTGTGTCTGGCTCTTACTTAGCATAATGTTTTCAGGGTTCAGCCATGTTGTAACATGTATCAGAAATTCATTCCTTTTTTTTTGAGACAGGGTCTTGCTCTGTCACCCAGGCTGGAGTGCAGTGACCTGGTCTCAGTTCACTGCAACCTTCCCTTCCTGAGTTCAAGCAATCCACTTGCCTCAGCCTCCTGAATAGCTGGGACTATAAGTGTGTGCCACCACACCCGACTAATTTTTGTATTTTCTGTAGAGATGGGGTTTTGCCATGTTGCTCAGGCTGGCCTCGAACTCCCAGGCTCAAGTGATCTATCTGCCTGGGCCTCCCACAATGCTGGGTTTACAAGCATAAGCCACTATGCCTGGCCTATTTCATTCCTTTTTAAGGGTGAAAAATAGCCCACTGTATGTATATTACCACATTTTGTTTATCCATGAATCTGTCAAAGGACATTTGGGTTGTTTCCAGCTTTTGGCTATTCTAAACAATGTTGCTATATATATGTGTGTGTGTGTGTGTGTGTGTGCGCGTGTACAAATATCTGTTCTATGTTTACTATTTCACTTTAAATTTTAAAGGTGCTTTGCATTAGATATGTCTTATTTATTTATTTATTTATTTATTTACTTATTGAGACACAGTCTCACTCTGTCGCCCAGGCTGGAGTGCAATGGTATGATCTCTGCTCACTGCAACCTCTGCCTCCCAGGTTCAAGTGATTCTCCTGTCTCAGCCTCCTGCATAGGTGGGATTACAGGTGTGTGCCACCATGCCTGGCTAATTTTTTTTTTTTAATTTTTAGTAGAGATGGGGTTTTGCCATGTTGGCCAGGCTGGTCTTGAACTCCTGACCTCAAGTGATCCACCCGCCTCGGCCTCCTAAAGTGCTGGGATTACAAACGTGAGCCATTGTACCCAGCCTAGATATGTCTCTTTTAAACAATGTATAGGTGGCTTTAGTTTTTAACTCAGTAAGAGTACTGCCTTTCAATAAGTGAATTTATCCCAATTACATTTACTGCTATCATATATATGTTTGATCTTGTTTCTTCCATCTTTTCTGCTGGTTTTGAAAAACATTTTGTCATATTTTCATTGTCTTCTTTTTCTATAAAATTGCATATTTATTTTTAGATTTATTTTTCCCTTTCTTTACATTTTTAATTTAAATAATATGTAACCTGAGTTCTTCTCATGATACCTCTATATATGTATTAATATCTTTAAACTCATATTCTCAATGTATTAATTTCAGAAAGAAAAGAATCTCCTATAAGGAAAAACAATTTTTTCTTTAATTAGCACAATTATATTACTTCTGGCTCATTCCCACTTTTGTAGGTACTCTCTTGGATTTTTATCCAGTCTATTATCATATTATTAATATTTTGCATTTTATTCATATAAATTTTTTAAAGAATTAAAACAATTACATTTCTTCTCATAGCCCTAGTTTTGACAATTCTTTAGACATAATTCTGTGTTTAACTGGATTGAAGACTCATACAGTGAATTCAGTTTGGAACTTCTTTAATATTAGTTGGCTTTATTATTCATCATTCATTCGCATTCTTTTTTTTTTCTTTCCCTCTTGTTGCCAAGCTGGAGTGCAATGGCGCGATCTCAGCTCACCACAACCTCTGCCTCCTGGGTTCAAGCGATTCTCCTGCCTCAGTCTCTTGAGTAGCTGGGATTACAGGCATGCGCCACCACACCCAGCTAATTTTGTATTTTTAGTAGAGATGGGGTTTCTCCATGTTGGTCAGGCTGGTCTTGAACTCCCGACCTCAGGTGATCCGCCCGCCTTGGCCTCCCAAAGTGCTGGGATTACAGGCGTTAGCCACCACGCCTGGCCCATTCACATTCTTTAATAATATACCTTCAACTATATTATTCAGGAATGCTTTGCATATGGCAAGATTTTACGGATTTAAGAATGTCTTTCCATGCCTTTACATATGAACAACACTCTCCGCACATAAATAATCTTTTTCTTTCTTCCTTTCCTTTCTCTCTCTCTCTCTTTCTCTCTCTCTCGTTCTTTTTCTTCTCTTTTTTTTCTTTCTCTCTTCTCTCTTTCTCTCTTTCTCTCTCTCTCTCTCTCTCTCTCTTCCCTCCCTCCCTCTTTCTTTCTTTCTGGGTCTCGCTATGTCACCCAGGCTGGGCTGCAATGGCGCAACTATAGCCCACTGTAGCCTCCATCTCCCTGGCTTAAACGATCCTCTTGCCTTAGCCTCCCAAGTAGTTTAGACTATAGGCATACACCACTATGACCACTGAATGTATTTGTATTTTTATTTGTAGTAGAGACAGGTCTTGCTATGTTGCCCAAGCTGGTCTTGAACTCCTGAGCTCAAGCAATGCTCCCACCTCAGCTTCCCAAAGTGTTGGGATTATAGGAATGAGCTACCCTGCCTGGCCAATTTTTACTTTTTAATAATATTTTTCCTCAAATCTTTTCTCCCCCAGATAATTCTTCTATTGTCTCACTTTTTTTTTTTTTTGAGACAAATCTTGCTCTGTCACCAAGGCTGGAGTGCAGTGAAATAATCACAGCTCACTATGAATTCAACTTCATGGACTCAAATGATCCTCCCACATCAGCTTCCTGAGTAGCTGGGACTATAGGCGCGCACCACCACATCCAACTAATTTTTTAATTTTTTGTGGAGATGGGGTCTCATTATGCTGCCTGGGCTGGTCTCAAATTCTTGGGCTCAAGCAATCCTCCTGCCTTGCCTTGCCAAAGTGCCAGAATTACAGGCAGGAGCCACTGCACCTGGCTTGTCTTATTTTTTCAACTTATTGTTTCATAGAGTATATGTTCTCTTAATTTATAGAGTAAAAAAGCATTAATCAAATTTTATGTTTGCTTCTTGAGTAGTTCTTCCTTCAAAGTGTATTTTCATCTGACATTAGCTTGTTATATGTGTATTTAAAAAAAATCTAGGCATATAGACCTCACTTTGGATCCTTTCTGCTTATTAATCTTTTCATCTTTGAATGAGGGCAAGTCCAATCTTTGGCAGTAAATTCAACAAGGCTTGATACATGCTCAAGTATTACATGCACACACACACACACACACACATGCATGTGCACACACACACAAGGGCACGCACATACACACACTCACACACAGTCAATTCTCTCTCACTTTCTTTCCTTTCAGTCCAAGGTCTACTATAACTTGATTTGTCATGCTGAATATTGATGGTTGATTATGTCTTGATTTGTCATCCTGAATACTGATGGCTGATTATGTCTTGTCTAAATAGCTGAGACTACAGGTGTGCACCAACATGCCTAGCTAGTTTTTTTTATTTTTTGTCAAGATGGGGTCTTGCTATGTCCCAGGCTGGTTTTAAACTCCCGGCCTCGGGCAAATCACTTGAGGCCAGGGGTTGGAGACCAGCCTGGCCAACCGAGCAAAACCCCATCTCTACTAAAAATATAAAAATTAGCCGGGTGTGGTGGCACACGTCTGTAATCCCAGTTACTTGGGCAGCCAAGGCAGAAGAATAGCTTGAACCCGCGAGATGGAGGTTGCAGTGAGCTGTGATCATACAACAGAGAGAGTGAGACTCTATCTCAAAAAACAAAACAAAACATTCCTGGCCTCAAATGATACTCCTGCCTCAGCCTCCCAAAGCACTGGGATTACAGGGACGAGCCACCATGCCTGGCCAGTCCTTCGGCATTTTAGGGTGACTAGAAGAAAGAGAAGCAAGCTGGCAGCAGCCTCGATTTTGTTACATTGTCTTGTTTTACTGGTAAACAATCTATATCCTTAGTCCTCATCTTTCTAAATAAAGGGCTGTTGGGAGGACCATTCAGGACCAGCTCTTTTAGTGAAATCTGCACTCTGTCAAATATCTGGGGATAAGTGAATAGAGCATGGTGTTCCCTATCAGTCTAGTTCAGAACACAACGTATCTGGCGAGCAACTATCATATTCTGTGCTATGGGATTGTGGCTGGTGCCTAGTTTCATTATAAAAGAAGTGTGTATCTTAATTTTTGGTTCATTTAGGTGGACTTCAGAGCAGGGAATTATATATAAACTGGCATTCTCTATCATTTTTGCTGGAAGCTCACTCTGGTCTGTAATGCTATCTAACAAATTAATTTGTATTTCATTGTTATTGAATGTTCATTAAATGTCCCCAACTAGACTAAAAGGTTGCTGAGCACAGGGATTCTGTCATTTTCCTAGCTATGGTAAGCACAGGGTAAGCCTTCAGTACTGTACCTGCTGAGTCAGGATAGGTCAGAGAGAGTTGTTATCAGCTGTGTTCTGTTTACTACCTGTGCTATTAAGGGCTTAATGACAAAAGAAAAACTGTGTTCGATATGCCTGTAACAACAACTAAGTGAATGGTTTGCTCTGTTTCTCCTGAAGTAGGACTTCACAGCATCAAACAAAGCCTTTGCATTTTTCCTTAAGATCAAAGATTCAGTCACCCTTAATATCTAGAACTATTAGCTATCCTTTATTCAGTTCCAGATTGCCTTCATAATAATCATTTGACAATTACCTTGGTGATCTCATGTTCATGTCCTTTGAACCTTTTCACCACATTTCCAGTTTTCCAATTATAGGCCACAACTGTCTGAAGAGAGTGAAGATTTTAGTTTCATTACTCAATTCTTGTTAAAGTGACACTAGCCTCTACTGCATTCCCACCTTACTTTCTCCCTCTTCACTCACTCCCTCTCTGTTCAGGGACTTGCTCAAAGCATTAGGGGCTCCCTGTTGTGGCCATCCCTCCTCATGTGCCCCTCCTTTGAGTTTCTTTTCTTTCCTCCTGGTGGTTCTCTTTCTCTCCCTCTCACACTAGACCACTGCTCTAAACTTACTGATGGGTTTGGGCTAACATTCCCCAAGGAGAACTGATTCCACTGGAGGTTCTGGCTGTAGATGGTGAAGGAGAATTCCACATAGGGTTAGATTTGTTTTCCTACTGCGCTGTATATTTTTGTTGTGGTGCTTTTTAAAAAAATTTACCATTTCAAGCTGGGCACAGTGGCTCATGCCTATAATCCAGCACTTTGGGAGGCTGAGGTGGGCAGATCACCTGAGGTCGGGAGTCAGAGACCAGACTGACCAACATGGAGAAACCCCATCTCTACTAAAAATACAAAATAAGACAGGCATGGTGGCACATGCCCATAATCCCAGCTACTCAGGAGGCTGAGGCAGCAGAATCGCTTGAACCCAGGAGGTGGAGACTGCAGTGAGCCACCCTGCCCGGCCTAGATTTTAAGACAAAATACTGCCAATTAAATTAGGATACTTAGATGCATCCTGATTTAAGAAGTGTTACAATGTGAAAACAGGGCCTGGCATGGTGGCTCATGCCTGTAATCCCAGCACTTCGGGAGGCCAAGGCGGGCGGATCACCTGAGGTCGGGAGTTCGAGACCAGCCTGACCAATATGGAGAAACCCCATCTCTACTAAAAAAAATACAAAATTAGCCAGGTGTGGTGGCGCATGCCTGTAATCCCAGCTACTCGGGAAGCTGAGGCTCAAGAATCGCTTGAACCCAGGAGGCGGAGGTTGAGGTGAGCCAAGATCGAGCCATTGCACTCCAGCCTGGACAACAAGGGTAAAACTCCCTCTCAAAAAAAAAAAAATAATAATAATAATAATAATAATTAAAAAAAAAATAAAATGTGAAAACATGCATCTTAGAACCAGTGGAATACAGTATGCAAATGGAATTTGAAGACTCTAAAAGGCTATTGAAAATGAGAGACATTATTATTATTATTTTTTGAGACAGAGTCTTGCTCTGCCACCCAGGCTGGAGTACGGTGGCCCGATCTCAGCTTACTGCAACCTCCACCTCCCAGGTTCAAGCAATTCTTGAGCCTCAGCCTCCCAAGTAGCTAGGATTACAGGCATGCGTCACCATGCCCCCCCCTAATTTTTGTATTTTTAGTAGAGACGGGGTTTCGCCATGTTGTCCAGGCTGGTTTTCAGCTCCTATCCTCAAGTGATCCACCTGCCATGGCCTCCCAAAGTGCTGGGATTATGGGTGTGAGCCGCCACACCTGGCCCATTATTAGTATTATTCACTACAAAAAGAATTAGCAGTTGTGCTACCAGTATCCCAGGTGTGAGTGCTATGATAGATCCAAATATGAAGGAGAGAAATGCGAGAATGGGAGGAAAGAGGACAAAAACACAGGAGGAATCATAATGCATATCAGTGTAAAGAGCATAAAAGAAGAGATTAGAAAGTTCCTTTTGCTGACAATTAACTCCTGTGTCTCCATGTAGGTGTAACATGGCATTGGTGGGAAGTATGATCTCTGCCATTTATAGAAAGCATGTGGGTGGTCAGGCACAGTGTTAAGGATCTCACCTACGTTCTTTGATTTAATCTTTATAACCACCTGTGAGGTAGCATTATTATTCCCACTTAACAGATAAGACTGAAGCTCAAAAAAATTTAAAGACTTGTCCAAACGAATGGGTAGTGGCCAAGCAGGGATTTAAACCCAGTCTTCCTAACTCTAAAGCTCATATTTTTATACTCATCAACCCTGCTCCAGAAATGCAAACCCTAGACTTCCTTTCAAAATATCTTCCTTTCCCTGCAAGAAAGTTCGTTTCCCAGGAAACACTGCAAACCCCACCTTATCTTTCCCTCCAGAGACACAAACATCTGAGTTCAAAGCAGCAACGACAGAGACGGTATCCATGTGAGCTGGGCTATACTCTTGAAAAGCTTTAGTCTGAATTCTCTCTTCTATAATTTCATCAGGCCTGCTAAAAAGAGTATAGAAAATGAGAGACCCAATGGCATGGGAATGGATAGGGGTGTGGTGGGGTAGGGAGAAGAATGTGGGTTAAGAAGGCAATTCAGGCCAGACTAAGGAGGAATATTTAAAAAGGAGAAGAGAAGGGAGACCCACTGACATTGTCAGCAATGGTATTATTTATTCTGAAAATGTGCAGAATGACTGAAGGATTGGAATCTGATAAAGGGGGATCCTGAAGCCAAGAAGCCAGGAGTCTTTCTTTGCTCACACTAGCAATTAATCCTAAAGATTTAGGCCCCTCTGTGTATGGGTGCAGCCACTAGCTAATAAACTAACTGTTTCTTTCTTTTGAGACAGGGTCTCACTCTGTTGCCCAGGCTGGAGTGCAGTGGCACACATGGCTCACTACAGCCTTGACTTCCTGGGCTCCAGCAATCTTCCTACCTCAGCTTCCCAAGTAGCTGGGACTATAGGCTCATGCCATCATGCCCAGCTAATTTTTGTATTTTTTGTAGAGATAGGGTTTTGCCATGTTGCCAAGGCTGGTCTCGAACTACTGACCTCAAGCAATCTCGGGCTCCCAAAGTGCTGGGATTACAGGTGTGAGACAGCACACCCAGCCCTGACTGTTTCTTATCCAAAAGAAAACACACTAAACTGTTCAGGGAAGGCCATCAACATTCACCCTGGGTCTTCTCTTTCTTTAGTGGAGAGTTTTAATGGGGCATGATAAAACCTGGGCTCCCAGGGGAAGATTGCTGTACCTGTATTTGTAAGTGCTGTGTTTGAGTTTGCTTTGCAGTTTCCCCATCACGGCACAAAACCTACACCAAACCTTCTGTGGAGGAGCTTGTTTCAGTTGGTACCTGAGTAGCAGCATTCCTTGTGGCTGCTGGAAGTTGCGTTCCCTGTTTAATAAAAAGAATACATACTGTTAATTTTGTTAGGCACAATAATGGTAGTATGATGTTGAAAATAAATCCTTTTTCAGACTAATTAATTGTATGCTTTTGCTTTTCCTCCTCACCCTGCTTCACCCTTACGGCCCTGAGGTTGCAGATACACAAAACAAAACTGATTTTAAAAAAGACTAAGAAATCCTGTAATAACTAAAAAACAGAAGTGCCATATGGTCCAGCAATTCTTCTCCTGGGTTTACAGCCAAAAACACAGAAACAGATGTTCAAACAAAAATTTGTGCACAAATGTTCACAGCAGCACTGTTCACAGTGGCCGAAAAGTGAAAACAACTCAAATATTCGTCAACAAATGAATGGATAAACATCATGTGGTCAATCCATACAATGAAATATTACTTGGCCATTAAAAGGAATGAAGTACTCATACATATTACAACATGGGTGAATCTTGAGAACATCATGCTAAGCAAAAGAAGCCAGACACAAAAGGCTACATAGTTCATGTTCTATATATATGAAATATCCATAGTTGGCAAACCTAGAGACAAAAAGCAGATTAGTGGTTGCCAAGAGCTGGGATGAGGAAGAGATTGGGGAGTGACTACTTAATAGATACAGATAGAATGTAATATAGAATATCTTAATAGACTAGATATAGTTTGGATATGTGCCCCCTCCAAATCTCATGTTGAAATTTGATCCCCAATGTTGGAGGTAGGGCTTAGTCGGAGGTGTTTTGGTCATGTGGCCAGATCCCTTATGAATACTTGGTGACATCTCCCTGGTAATTAGTGAGTCTCACTCTATTAGTTCCCACAAGAACTAACTGTTTTTAAAAAAGCCTGGCACCTTCCTCCTCACCTGGTTCCTTCCTCTCTTGCCATGGGATGCCAGCTCTCCTTTGCCTTCTGCCACAGTGGAAGCTTCTTGAGCCCTCACCAGAAACAGAAGCCCGTGTCATGCTTTTTATACAGCCTGCAGAACTGTGAGCCAAATAAACTGCTTTTCTTTATAAACTACTTAGGCTCAGTTTTTTTTTTTTTTATAGCAACACAAAAAAACTAAGAGGCAGAGTTTCCTTTTGGACTGATGAAAGTGTTCTAAAACTAGATAGTGATGATGGCTGCACAACATTGTCTCTATATACTAAATGTTACTAATCATAAATTTTATGTTACATGCACTCTGCCACAATAAAATAAATACTAAGAAGATGTAATCAAAAATAAAAAATAATTCACATTACTGAAGCTTCTTGAAAAAGAAAAGCCTCAGTTATTCTAAAAGGTTGTAACCTTCCTTGGTTGCTGGATTTTTTTTTTCTTAATAATTTCACTACGGCACCTCTCAGTGTGCCAGAATCATGAAATAGATGTTCTGAGATGCCAGAAATAATGACACTAAATGAGACAATATAGGTAACGACCTAGACTAGCATTTCTTAAAGTGTGATCCATGGATCATGGGGGATTCCTGAGAGCCTTTTAGGGAGTTTGGGAGGACTTCCCTTTTCCAACTACATCTCTCGGTGAGGCCCTTCTCTCCCTCCCTCTCTCCCTTCCTCTCCTTTCTTCCTTCTCCTCCTTCTCCTTCTTCCTTCTTCCTTTTTCCTTCTCCCTTCTCCTCCTTTTCCTTCTTCCTTCTTCCTTTTTCCTTCTTCCTTCTCCTTTCTTTTTTATTTTGAGACAGGGTCTCACTCTATCACCCAGGCTGGAGTGCAGTGGTGTGATCTCACTGTACCCTCCACCTCCCAGGCTTAGGTGATCCTCCCACCTCAGCCTCCCGGGGAGCTGGGACTACAGGCTTACACCATCACGCCCAGCTAATTTTTTTGTGTTTTTTGTAGAGATGGGGTTTCGCCAACTCCTGGGCTCAAGCAATCCACGTTCCCTGGCCTCCCAAAGTGCAGGCCTTCTTTTCTTTTTATACCTCAACATAAACAATAGATTACAATAGACTGAATACAGAAGCAGATATCCGAGTCAAATTGTCTCCTGTTTAAGGGAAACATTAGAAATTTGCAAAACCATAAAGCAATACCATTTTTTCTAACTAAATATTTTGGTTTTGGAAAGTATATTTATTTTTCATAAAATGATGTTTTATGTTAATATGCAATAGGTTTATTACTAATTGAAAATTAATAAGTAAATATCTTTAAAATTTCTGTTTTTTTAAATTAATTCATTTACTTATTTATTTATTTTTTTGAGACGGAGTTTCACTCTTGTCACCCAGGCTGGAGTGCAATGGCGTGATCTCCGCCCACTGCAACCTCTGCCTCCTGGGTTCAAGCAATTCTCCTGTCTCAGCCTCCCAAGTAGCTGGGACTACAGGCATGCGCCACTACATCAGGCTTTTTTTTTTTTTTTTTTTTTTTTCTGTATTTTTAGTAGAGATGGGGTTTCACCATTTTTTGGCAAGGCTAGTCTCAAACTCCTGACCTCAGGTGATCCACCCACCTTGGCTTCCCAAAGTGCTGGGATTACAGGTGTGAGCCACCGTGCCTGCCTCATTTATTTATTTTTAAATTTAACAAACCCTGCATGTGGCATTCAATCTCAGTTTTAATGTCAAACAATAGTAGCAGAGCAGGATTCAAATCCAATCTATAACCTACATAAGCAAAACCTCTTTGGGGGTTCTTAATTTTTAAGAATGAAAAGAAGTTCTGAGACCAAAAAGTTTGAGAGCCAGTGACCCAGAATTTAAATAATGTTAATATTGGATTACATATTAGAATAAAAAGAATAATGAAACATTTTCCAGATTTACTTGTATCATCCCCCTCAACTAACAAGGCTAGAACTGAAAAGAAAGAGAATGTATTATGCATTCAAACATGCTCCTCCACTCATTCAGGAAACACCTCCTAAGCACCTTATTTATGTAGGTCCTATACCAGTTGCTGGTGAAACTGAAAAAAAGAGAAACCTGAAGATGTGACCAGCATGAACATTTGCTGGGACCCAAGGAACCTAAGGACCAGTCTCAACTACTCCAGGTCACGTGTCCCCTGCAACTAGCTGTGATATCAAAGAGCTGAGGGAAGTATGGGGGGCAGTGGGAGCACCCAATCCCCATTTCTTCTGAGGTTCTGCTTAAAAGTTCTAGGAAATGAGTTTCTTATGGGCATGACCAACCTAATTCTAGGAAGAACTGTCTACAGGAGAGAACAGCAGCTAAAACGCACCAACTTAATATTCTCATTCATACCATTAGCGTTAAAAAAAATAGAGCTTTCCAGAAGAATTTCAGCCTACGTTTTGAGAAGTAGATAGAATTACCTCCTGACAAGACTAGGTAACCAATACAGAAAAGCATAATGCAATGGAAACAATGTGAGTGGCATCAAGAGACCCAGGATCTACCCTAGCCCTGCCTCATCCCATTATGTGTCCTTGAGCAGCTCCATTCCCCACTCTGGCCTCAGTCTCCCCAGCTAAAAAATTAGGACACTAGATGAAATGATTTTTAGTAGACTATGAGTATAATGAGAGAAGGTCTTTCATTATTCATCTTTGTACCCCGAGTGGCTTGCACAGTACTGTACAACAAAAATACTTGTGAAGTGGCGAATCTAAAGTCCCTTCTACTTCAGATAGTCCAGGATTTTCTGTAAGAGACCACAAGATGTGCTGAGAGGCAAAATTCAGGATAGTTTTCAAAAAGCTTGGGATGTGGTATTGTTTATAGATAGAGGGTGCAGGGCTTCTTATCTGCCAGCCTAACCTATTTTTCAACATTGTCATCAAACTAACGACAGATGTCATCCACAGATCTAGGTCACTGGAAATTGCAGGTGCTATAAATGGATTGGCTCTGCTCAAAACTGATTGGTATAGTCAGAGAGCCATACTTCCCAAGAAAAGCATATTCATGGGACATTCTAAGGAAAAGATAACTTTTAGAATTACTTACCCCCAAACCAATAGGATCTTCTTGGTGAGCTGCCCCTATGCAATAATTTGTAATGTGTATCCTTTGGAAAATAATTCAGGCAGGCACTTCTTAATCTCTGTAATTAGTGGGAAGCCACTGAAGTTAATCTCTTCTCTGTCTAAGCATGTTTGCACTGAAAAGAGATTTACAAGATAAACAAAGACCTTGTTTATTAAAGAGATGGTTAGGTGTAGTTTTCCCTCACAAAGAAAGAAATATTTTACAAAATTCCAAGATTATCTCTCTCACATTTCCACAATTCAGGAAAGTATACTATAATGTTAATTATATATCTATTTTTAAAATATGCAAAATATATTTAAATACATCATTAAACATTTTGATTTTGCTCCTAACATAGTACTTCTGTTCATCAAAAATCTTGAGTTGACTGCTTACTTCAGAGTTTACTGCTTTTGTGAAAAAGGCAATTTCTCCTGTTTTAAATAATTATCCTAGAATTTGAGATGGAAGAGCTTTTCAAAATCACCATATATAAACCATTTATTTATTTCAAGATCTGCAGAATAAGGGTAGAAATATTTGCTCAAAATTATAACTACGACCATTTATTTAAAGATCTGCAGAATAAGGATAGAAATATTATTTGCTCAAAATTATAACTAAGTAAATCTCTTGACTTCTAGTCCAGAATTTCCATTATAAATGTCTACAAAGAATAAACAGTTTTGGCCGGGCGCGGTGGCTCAAGCCTGTAATCCCAGCACTTTGGGAGGCCGAGACGGGCGGATCATGAGGTCAGGAGATCGAGACCATCCTGGCTAACACAGTGAAACCCCGTCTCTACTAAAAAATACAAAAATCTAGCTGGGCGAGGTGGCAGGCGCCTGTAGTCCCAGCTACTTGGGAGGCTGAGGCAGGAGAATGGCGCAAACCCGGGAGGCGGAGTTGCAGTGAGCTGAGATCCGGCCACTGCACTCCAGCCCGGGCGACAGCGCAAGACTCCGTCTCAAAAAAAAAAAAAAAAAAAAAAAAGGAATAAACAGTTTTATTGCATTTTAATAACTTAATTTTAAGAATTCAAATAAATTCTAAATATTGATTGACAGTACAGCTTATTCTGAGAATTAAGGGCAGCACAGAATAGTCAGAACAACATTTGATTAAATGCATTAGTATCTGCATTAGACAGGACTAGTTGTGAATTATAGCTCAATGTGGCCTTGGGCAAGTTGTTGAACCTCTCTAAGTCTCACTTTCCTATGTGTAAAATAGGATAATAACTCCATCACTGACTTCTGCGAAGATTAAAAATAGACTTAAAATGTACCAGGAATTGCTATAGGTTTTACATTTATTAACTCATTTTATCTATTCCACAAGCCTCTGAGATACCGTTACTACAGGCTGAGCATCTAATCCAAAAATCCAAAATTCAAAATGCTCCACAATCTAAAACTCTTTGAGCACTGACATGACATAAGAAGGAAATAGTCACTGACGCATTTTGGATTTCTTTTTTTTGTTTGTTTGTTTTTGTTTCGTTTTTTTTTTGAGACGGAGTCTCGCTCTGTCGCCCAGGCTGGAGTGCAGTGGCCAGATTTCAGCTCACTGCAAGCTCCGCCTCCCGGGTTTACGCCATTCTCCTGCCTCAGCCTCCCGAGTAGCTGGGACTACAGGCGCCCACCACCTCGCCCGACTAGTTTTTTTTTTTTTTTTGTATTTTTTTAGTACAGACGGGGTTTCACCATGTTAGCCAGGATGGTCTCGATCTCCTGACCTCGTGATCCACCCGTCTTGGTCTCCCAAAGTGCTGGGATTACAGGCTTGAGCCACCACGCCCAGCCATTTTTTTTTTTTTTTTTTTTTAAAGACAGAATCTTACTCTATTGCCCAGGCTGGAGTGCAGTGGCGCAACCTCAGCTCACGGCAACCTCTACCTCCCAGGTTCAAGCAATTCTCCTGCCTCAGCCTCCTGAGTAGCTGCGATTACAGGTGCGTGCCACCATGTCCGGCTAAGTTTTGTGTTTTTTGTAGAGACAGGATTTCACCATGTTGGCCAGGCTGGTCTCGAACTCCTGACCTCAAGTGATCTGCCCACCTAGGCTTCCCAAAGTGCTGGGATTACAGGCATGAGCCACTGTGCCTAGCCACATTGGAGCATTTTGGATTTCAGGTTTTCCATTAGGGGTGCTCAACCCTTAAGTATATAATGCAAATATTCTAAAATCTGAAATTTGAAACACTTCTAGTCCCAAACATTTCAGATAAGTGATACTCAACCTGTATGGCCATTTTGCAGATGAGAAAAGTGAGGCACAGAGATATCAAATAGCTTGGTCAAGTTTATACTGCAAATAAGTGGCAGAGCTGAAACTTGAATCCAGGCAGTTTAACTCCAGAGGCCCTGTTCTTGACCAGCGTATTATACTGCATCTCTACAAAAGCTAGTGCATATAAAGCTTTCGGTTCATTCTGGCAAGCTGTTAACAATAAATTATGGTTACTAGCATGACTGCAAGATTAACAGTGATCACACTGGAAGCAGCATTTTCACCCTTATTAATACTGTTCATAATGCACAAATATTAATGCACAAATATACATGCACAAATATACACAGAGAACATATACAAATGGATATATAAATCTAGCGGATATTAAAGCTGAAGTAAATTATGGCCTCTGATCAGAGTGACTGGACCCAATAAAGCTAAGAATTCATTATGTTACATAGCAAGGCAATTAAAAAGTCTCAAGAACAAAGTATATGAATTTGGGTTACGTCTACGTTGTTGTAACTTATTATGAGTAGACTAAGAAATAAAAATACTGCTAAGTTTTCTTCCACTATTTTTATTATGAACATGTAATATACTTGAGAGGAGATATAATTTCTGGTTCATTTTTGTATCTATGATTTGACCTTAGCCTAGGAGAATGAATGCAAGGCAAATAAATATTTGTTGAATTAATTAATGGAATACTAAGATGAAGAGTCAGCTTGGAGTTTGGCTCTTGTTGCCCACGCTGGAGCGCAATGGTGTGATCTCGGCTCACCGCAACCTCCACCTCCCAGGTTCAAGCGATTCTCCAGTCTCAGCTTCCCGAGTAGCTGGGATTACAGGCACCTGTCACCACGCCCAGCTAATTTTGTATTTTTAGTAGAGACAGGGTTTCTTCATGTTGGTCAGACTGGTCTCGAACTCCTGACCTCAGGTAATCTGCCTGCCTTGGCCTCCCAAAATGCTGGGATCACAGGCGTGAGCCACTGCACCCAGCCCAGTGGTACACTTTTTAAGGATCCAACAACATAAGGGCCCTTTTAACCTGCCCAACAACGTATCCTTTAGAGAGCAGTCACCCTGTTTCATCCCAGACTCCAGACCCAGAAAGGCTGGAGAGGACATGGGAAAATCTATAGACTCAATTACGGCTCTGGATGTCCCCATTGGTTCCAGTTGGAACCAGGCCTCAGTCTGAATCCCAGCACTTATTTCGATTCTAATCTGCTTTCCAAAGGCCTTGAGATATCCAGTAGTCACTCTAAACCACCCTAAACATAAAGCAGAGAATTCTCTAACTCTCCAGTGCAATATTCCTTGATATACACCAGTACCTATCCAACTGCTCTATTTCATGAAGAAACTGGGACTCAGAAGGCTGTGACTTGCTGAAGGTCACAGGGGCAGAGCTGGGTGGACTGCACCTTATTTCCCTGGTCCCCTGTTCATGCAAACGCTGATATCTTATCTCCCTCCGTCTCCGGAAATCTCCCTCTGCACACTTCTATCTTACACTCTGGGAGACCAAGGCATCTTTAGCCGCCAAAACAATGCTCAAAGAAAGAAAAGTATGAGTAGAAACACCTGGAAGCTGGTCTGGTTCGACCTTCTAATGGTACAGATAGCGGAAACCGAGGCCCAGGGAATAAGAGGGTCTTGCCTAGAGTCACATAGGGAGCCAGTTCTAGGCCGCCACTCTCAAGGTTGCCTCAAATTTTAGGGATGACTTGTGGACTTGTGTGCAGTTTTTCCTTTCTGTTGCTTCAGATCACAAGTGCTCCTCTCTCTGCCCATTATACGAACAACTAAAGTTTATTATTATTTATTTATTTTTTTTTTAGAGACGGAGTCTCGAGTCTCCCTCTGTCGCCCAGGCTAGTGTGCAGTGGCGCGATCTCGGCTCACTGCAACCTCCGCCTCCCGGGTTCTGGCAGTTCTCCTGCCTCAGCTTCCCAAGTAGCTGGGACTACAGGCGCACGCCACCACACCTGGCTAATTTTTTGTATTTTAGTAGAGACAGGGTTTCACCGTGTTGTCCAGGCTGGTCTCGAACTCCTGAGCTCAGGCAATCCACCCACCTCCCACAGTGCTAGGATTCCAGGCGTGAGCCACCGCGCCCGGCCTAAAGCTTATTTTTGATGTGTATGTGGAAAGAGGGGAGAGGAGTCCCCCAAGATGGGAACCTAGCGCCACCCAACACAAGGTCGGCCCTCATAACCGCTCTCCCCTTCGGCCAAAGGGCGCAGGTTGCCCGCTCCCAGTCTGCCGCTCAGCCCCTTTCTCCCACCTCAGGCTGAGTACCCACCGGCGGGCTCGGGGGCTGGAGCTGGGGCCGGCGGGAACGCGGAGCTGGCGGGTGTGAGCAGCCTCCGAGCCCTCCCCCGCCTCCGCCCCTAGCAGCAGGCGCACGTTGCTAGGGTGGGAGTGCTGACGAAAAGCCTCCGGGCACCCTCGCCGGCAGCCGAACCGCAGTTCCGCTAGCGTAAAGCTGGGACAGAACTGAGCGCGCGGTGCTACTTTCTTCGTGTAACAATGCACTGATGAGGTCCAGAGAAGAGGACGCTTGTGCCCAGGACCACGTTGCCAGAAGAATCTAGACAATCCAAGGAAAGCGGGTACCTTTGTCATAGCTATGGAGAAAGCACTTAATAAAGGTCGTCTTTTAAATTATTAGTCGCTCAGATATACATGTTGCCGTATTTCTTTGGAGTTTCCCTGATTTCGACTAGAAATTCCTCCTTTGGACACTCTCCCAGCCCCCCACTCCTCTATCCCTTTCATTATTTTTTTCATCGAGCCGTTACAGCCTAGTACCATAGCAAGAAGAGACCCCTCAGTAACTTCTTGAGATCCGAATGGGAAGACAGTTGTAGAAACTAACAGTTTTTACAGCTGTAGTCTCTTTGCTTCCAGACTGGAGTCTATTCATCTCCGTATTCCTGGTGCACAGTATGGGGCTTGTTATATAGTAGGGGCTTGTTGAATGTTTGTTGAATTAATGAATGAATGGCAGGGATCCTAGCCAACATTTATTTATTTACTTATTTATTTACTAGACAGAGTCTTGCTCTGTCGTCCAGGCTGAAGTGCAGTCATGTGATCTGGGCTCACTGCAACTTCTGCCTCCCAGGTTCAAGTGAGTCTCCTGCCTCAGCCTCCCAAGTAGCTGGGACTACAGGTGCAGGCCTCCATGCCCGGCTAATTCTTCTATTTTCAGTAGAGATGGGGTTTCATCATGTTGGCCAGGCTGGTCTCGAACTCCTGACCTCAGGTGATCCACCCACCACAGCCTCCCAAAGTGCTGGGATTACAGGCATGAGCCTCTGCGCCTGGCCTTAACATTTATTTTGAACCCTAGTAGGTGCCTTTGCAGTGTTGATCTGGCAAAACAGCCTTCGATGAAGATTTGTGGAGCTTCTGAAAATTGGGTGCCTTTGAGGATGTGGGAGTGGTGAGAGAAGTTTGCCTCCACATACTGGCGATTGGGTCTGTTTTCCAATCCAGGGAAGGGATCCCCTCCATGGCATCCCTGATGGGGTATCTGTAGCCCTAGTTGATGCTTGCTCTGTGATGATGCACTCATTACTTTCTAAGCTAGTGACCTATTGTTGGGAGATTTCCCTCTGGCAGGAGAACGTATCTACCCCTATGCCACCTGAAACTCTGATCTTCGTTCAGAGCCGATGGCTGTCCTTCCAGACTTAATCCCTTTTCCCCACAACAGCTGGGCAAGCCACAACCAGGATAGACTTACTGCTTTGTCCTGGGACTCTGGGCTAGGCTCAGTGCAGCTACAAAGTTGAGTTACTAGATCTCTGCCCCCAAGATGTTCCTGCTCTGGGAATGTTCTTCCCTCTGAGAGAGAGGCTTTAGGTTTAAGGCATGAAAGACTCCCAAACTGGTACCTGTAGTCAGGCCTCTCCCTGAGCCGCACCTGTATATCCACCTGCCACCCGCCCATCTGCAACTGGCTGTTTAAAAGACACCTCATTCTTGACATGACTCATACTGGAAACATCATCATCTTCCCCCCAAACCTGTTCCCCCTCTTTTCCCTCTAAGTGCTGGGCACTACCATTCACCAGTCACCCAAGTCAAGGATCTAGGGGTCATTTGTAACTTTACCCTCACTTCCTCGTTCAAGAACAACCCTCGAGACTTCTCAATTCTGCCTCCCAAACATTATAAAAATAAAAATCTGTTCATTTCTCTCTACCTACCACCTGGATTCAGGCCAACATCAGGGTGTGATAGATTAAAAACGACCACGACTTCTTTGTAGCTCTTCCCATTAAGGCTGGCTTTGTAACTTGTTTTGACCAATAGAATGCAGCATGAGTGACATTGTGGGACTTCTTGAGTTTAAGCTATAAAAGGCCTTGCAGTTTCTGCTCCTATCCTTTTGGAACACTGCCAGCATGGGAAGAGGACCAGGCTAGTCTGTTTGAGAGACATGGCCCATCCAGTAGCTAGCACCAAATGCCAGCCATGTAAGTGCCCAGGCTGGAGTGCAGTAGTGCAATCTCGGCTCACTGCAACTTCTGCCTCCTTAGTTCAAGCGATTCTCCTACCTCAGCCGCCTAAGTAGCTGGGATTACAGGCATGCACCACCACACCTGGCTAATTCTTGTATTTTTAGTAGGGACGGGGTTTCACCATGTTGGTCAGGCTGGTCTCGAACTCCTGACCTCGTGATCCGCCCGCCTCAGCCTCCCAAAGTGCTGGGATTATAGGTGTGAGCCGCTGCGCCCGACTCAGTGTTATAATCTTATGGGACCACCAGGTACATGCAGTCCATCATTGATCAAAATGTTATTACGCAGGATATGACTTTATCCTCAGCTTAGAGGCCATTTCCCTCTCTACGCCCCAAGTCTTCCCTAACCCTTTCTCCCCTTCTCCAGACTGGGTTAACTATTCTTCTTCTGTGCTTCCAAAGCTCCCACACTTTCCACCACATAGTATAACTTTTCATTTACTTCTCTCTCTCACTCAACTGCAAGCAGCAGAGGCAGTGACTGAGTCTCATTTACACTTGTATTGTTGGTGTCTAACCGAGGGTCTGGCACAGCACTACAATAGAACTTTCTGCAATTATGGCAATGTTCTATACTTGCATTGTCTAATACACTAATCACTAGCCCTACTAGCTATTGAGCACTTGAAATGTAGCTAGTTCAACTGAAGAACTGAATTTTAAAAGTTATTTATTTTAATTAAATTTAAATAGCCACATGGGGCTAGTGGCTATGGTATTGAACAGTGTAGGGCTAGCACTTGGTAGATGGCCATTGAATATTTTTGAACAAAGATTAAAAGAGAAAGACAGTCATGACAGACAGGACATGATAGAATGCTATGGGTATAAGCAACATAATTTCATGTTGACCTCTCCTGGCTCCTCACTTCACATCCCCTCAACTTTACACTACCAGTGCCTTTGTCTTAGTCCATTTTGTGCTGCTATAACAGAATACTAGAGACTGGGTAATTTATTACAAACAGAAATGGATTTGGCTCATGGTTCTGGAGACTGGGAAGTCCAAGATCGAGAGGCTGCATCTGGTGAGAGCCTTCTTGCTGCATTATGACATGGTGGAAGACATCACATGGTGACGTGCAGGAGCTAGAGACGGAAGGGGACAGACTTATCCTTCTATCAGGAACCCACTCCCACAATAACATCATTAATCCATGCATGAGGTCAGAGCCCTCATGATCTAATCACCTCTTAAAGGCCCTACCTCTCAACACTATTACAATGGGAATTCAGTTTCCAACACATGAACTTTGGGGGACACGTTCAAACCACAGCAGCCTGTGGCTCTGCCTTGTTTAAATATAATCCTAGTTTTTGGCTCTTTATGGCCTGAGTTGGTTGTTCTCTCCTGGACTTGCCCAGATTGATAACATCCCTCCTGTGAAGTGGGCTGGTCTAAGGAGCCCTCTAGAGAAGAGAGCTGTTCTCATCTAGTTCAGTCTGGCTGAGCAGAGAGGACTCTGTCATTGGAAGACTTGGACTTCACCATAGAGGACCCATGTGATCTGAATTTGTCTGCATGGCAGGCTGCCAAATCCCTCTTAAAAGTGATGGTTAAAGCTGGCTGTACTGTGAAAATACCCCAGGAGGAAAAGAAGCCACAGTGTTAGTAGTCTTATTGCTATTCCTGGAAACCATGCAAACTCCAGTCAGATGACTTCCAGTCCTGGCACCAGAGATATTGGATCAGTGTCTGAGAAGGAAGGAGGAATGGACACAGGCCCAGGCAGAAGGGGGCTGGGCTGGGCCAGGCCAGGGCCCCACCAGGCAGGCAGAAAAGGCTGGGCCTGACACCGAGCAGAAGGCCTGAGGGAAAGTAAAGGCTAGGGAAGAATAGTCCTTTCCAAAAGACTTTCCAAAATGTTCATTACAATAAAAAAGTTTAGGCCAGGCCTGGTGGCTCACACCTGTAATCTCAACAATTTGGGAGGCTGAGGTGGGAGGATCACTTGAGGCCAGGAATTTGAGACTGGTCTAGCAACATAGCAAGACTCAGGTCTCTACAGAAGTTTTTTTTATGGTTTTGTTTTTTCGTTTTTTTTTTTTTTTTTTTTTTTTGAGATATAGAGTCTCGCTCTATCCCCCAGGCTGGAGTGCAGTGGCACTATCTCGGCTTACTGCAAGCTCCGCCTCCCAGGTTCATGTCATTCTCCTGCCTCAGCCTCCCGAGTAGCTAGGATTTCAGGTGCCCGCCACCACTCCCAGCTAATTTCTTTCTTTCTTTCTTTCTTTTTTTTTTTTGTATTTTTAGTACAGACAGAGTTTCACTGTGTTAGCCAGGATGGTCTCAATCTCCTGACCTCCTGATCTGCCTGCCTCGTCTTCCCAAAGTGCTGGGATTACAGGTGTGAGCCACTGTGCCTGGCCCAGAAGTTTTTTTTTTTTTAAGTTTTTTAGAAAAGATCCAAACCAAATGTTATAAATGAGCAAGTGAAAGGGCAGGTTAGAGAGCAGGTTGTACACATAATCCCAATCTTATAAAATAAATACGTTCCAGCTTGTATCATATAGTGGGAGCTAAGGAATGCTTTAACCTATGTGTGAGGACCTGTAAGTATATTTGTAGCAGGTTTTCACACATTGTAAATCGTGTGAGGTTCTTTGAAGATTGGGGAGCAGAGTTGATGGTACAGAAAAACGTCTTGCACTTGCTAGTCCTCTGCCTGGAAAGCTCCTCCCCAGATGTTTTCATGCCTTGCTTTTTCCAGTGTCACTTACCTGAAAGGCCTTCTACACCATCCTTTCTACACCAGCACCTCCATCATGCATTTTTTCCTGTAATACTTGGATCTTTTTCATAGCCCTTATCATTACTGACATTATATTACATATCCATTTGTTGCATTTTATTTGTTCATGAAAGTAGACTTTGTTCTTCTTGACCGTTGTATCCCCAGTGTCGAAGGCCAGGGGCTCAATAAATCTGTTGAATGACTAAAATGTAACAAAGGTGTCCATTCTTCTCTCCCTAGCTCAGAGTGCCTGAAGTTCAAATACAGCCCTGCCCGTGCCCATGAAGCCTCCAGAGGTCCCCTAAGAGCTCTAAGCAGCTTTCAAACTTTTTTAACCTCATAAAGAAATACATTCATTCTCCACAGTGCATATATATGTATATGTAGGCCAAAGACAAAATTACAACAAATGTAGTTAAGTGACCTTATTGGCTTTTATTAGCACTTCTAGAATCAGGCAACACCTCATTCTATAAAACAGAATATTCCAATGAGCTGAACAGAGGAGATGGGCTTTATAGGTAGAAAAGAGCTGGGGGGGGGGGCGGGGAACAACAGAAATAAGGGGGAAAAAAAAAAGAGGATTGCTCATTTCAAAGTTAATTTCCTTTCAGGGTTAAAACAGAGAGGACTTCCTTATCATTCCAGCTAATTCTGTACTGTTTGGGGATTTTAATATGCTCTCTCTTTCTCTTTTCTCTCCCAGTTTCTTGGAAGTTCAGATAAACAACTTAGTTTTGGTTTGGTGAAGTGGAAATTTAGCATGAGTAACTCCATTTTGTTTTGGTCTAGTCTGGTGAGGCCTAGTGTAGAAGCCCAGTACAAAACAATGGCCTTCCATTCATTTTGTTTAACTATATACAGGTAATTGAAAGAACAACAAAAACCTCACTAAGAGCATGTTTTCTGTTTTTTTCTTCATTCTTTTTTCCTTTTTTGGAGACAGAGTCTCACTCTGTCACCCACCGCCCAGGCTGGAGTGCAATGGTGCAATCTCGGCTCACTGCAACCTCTGCCTCCTGGGTTGAAGCGATTCTTCTGCCTCAGCCTCCCGAGTAGCTAGGACTACAGGCATGTGCCATCACACCTGGCTAGTTTTTATATTTTTGGTAGAGACGGAGTTTCGCCATGTTGGCCAGGCTGGTCTCCAACTCCTGACCTCAGGTGATCCACCCTCCTTGGCCTCCCAAAATGCTGAGATTACATGCATGAGCCATTGTGCCCAGCCTTTTCTTTCTTTTTATAAAAGATGCTGATACCCACCCCTTGAATTTATTGATATGCCACCTAATAAAGCATTGCCATTGCCTTAGGGCAGAGTTTCTAGAAACAGTCAAGGGGCTCCTTTGCATCCTAGTCAAGGAGTAACTGCCACAAATGCAGCTTCTTGGCTTCATCCCAGACTTAATGGATGAAAATCTTACTGGAAAGTCTGCGTGTTTTACAACTCCTCCTCTTTCCCCTCCTGACCATCCGCTGTCCTCCAACAATTCTGAAGCCTGATAAAGCTTAAGAGCCACAACCAGGGAGTTTATGAGTATCCCAGATGTGTCCTGCAGGGCTTGATGAACAGATAGGGAAAGGGCAATTCTCCAGTTCCAGTCCAACTTGGCTCACAAGTGGTGAAACAGAAGAACCTGACTTGATAAAAGTAAATCCACTCCTACCTTAGCCCTTTGCATTTGCTGAGACCTCTGCCTGAAAGCAACTCTGGTGATTTTGGGGCTGTTTTCCAGATCCTGGACCTGGTAGGGCCAATGACTGCTCTAGGACCACACCCAGTGAAAGCCCCCCGCCCCAACTTTCCCTAAGGATTTTAACCCTTGTTCCTCCCCGCTGCCCTCCACAATCTCTTTTCTTTTCTTTTCTTTTTTGAAACAGTCTTGCTCTGTTGCCCTGGCTGGAGTGCAGTGGTGCGATCTCAGTTCACTGCAACCTCCGCCTCCCAGGTTCAAGTGATTCTCATACCTCAGCCTCCCCAGTAGGTAGGATTACAGGCACGCGCCACCACGCCTAGCGAATTTTTGTGTTTTTAGTAGAGACGGGGTTTCACCATGTTGGCCAGACTGGTCTCAAACTCCTCAAGTGATCTGCCTGCCTCGGCCTTCCAAAGTGCATGAGCCACTGCTCCCGGCCACATAACCTCTTTTCTTTTTAGCCTTCACACAGTCGGACGCGATGGTTCACGCCTGTAATCCCAGCACTTTGGGAGGCCGAGGCGGGTGGATCATGAGGTCAGAAGATCGAGACCATCCTGGCTAACATGGTGAAACCCCGTCTCTACTAAAAATACAAAAAAAATTAGCCGGGTGTGGTGGCAGGCACATGTAGTCCCAGAAACTTGGGAGGCTGAGGCAGGAGAATGATGTGAACCCAGGAGGCAGAGCTTGCAGTGAGCCGCACAAAAAGCACCTCCTGTTTTCTTTGTTTCACCATAGGGTTTAATAATTCCCCATCCCCAGTCCTTAGAAGGAACAAATGGTAACCACAATCTCTAATTACCGTGGCCTATTTCCCTCCCCACCCCCAGAGGAGGGTAGATGCTGTTATGAGGCCATCACCCTCCCACTGGGATGCACTGGAAACTTCTTTTGATGCCAGGAACGCAGCACCCCTGTCGCCAAAGAACTTCACACAATTTACATTCCAAAACCCGCTACAACTATATTTACGGATCCTCACGCATATAATAAAAACGTTTATTATCCCCTAGTGTATATCAGACACCCAAACTGAACACTTTGCAGACAAGATCTCATTTCATTCTTGAAGGTAGAGAGTATTATTATCACCTCTATTGTAGAGATAAGAAAACAGACACAGAAGATGTAAGTAACCTGACCAAGATCTCATAGCTGTAAGCTGTGTAGCCAGGATGAAACCAATGACTGTATTTCACTCTGTGTCCTCTCTAGTCATACGGTGTAATATTTTCTATCTGGGGTGACAATGTGTCCCCAGTGGATGATGACATCACTGTGTGCTGCTCTGGTAGCTCTGGAGCTGTTAGCTGCCCTTACCCCTCAGGGGCTAAAGCAGTAGTGGCTGAGAAGGAAGGGGTTCTATCTCCTTTGTGTAGCCATTGCTTAGAGAAGCTTCAGAGTAGAGGTGCTAGAGCCCCTGTGAGCTATGCGATGTAATGTTTCTCTTTCAGTTTAGCTCCCGCCTGTGTTCAGTTCTGATGCACTCAGAGTACTCTCTGACACCTGAAGGCCTGGGCCCTTCCCCTTTTGAGAGAGTGCCCAGCTTTCTGCCAAGACCCCTAAGAAATAATTTGGGGTTGGTGGCCAGGTGTGGTGGCTCACACCTGTAATCCCAGCACTTTGGGAGGCTGAAGGGGGAGGATGGCTTGAGCCCAGGAGTTTGAAATCAGCCTGGGCAACATGGCAAAACCCTGTCTCTACAAAAAATACAAAGCTTAGCTGGGCATGGTGGCACGTGCCTGTAGTTCCAGCTACTCAGGAGACTGAGGTGGGAGGATCACTTGAGCTGGGGAGGTCGAGGTTGCAGTGAGCTATGATTGCCCCACTGCACTCCAGCCAGGGTGACACAGTGAGACCCTATCTCAAAAAAAGAGGAAGAAAAAAGAATTTAGAGTTGGAGGGCAGCATTCTCCTTGTATGCATAGACAGAAGAGACTGGATCCCCAGCAGAGGGCTCAAGGTAAGCTCAGACTAATATATAAGATCCTAGGGGGGAAAGCCCTAAACAGCTGAGGTACATGTTAGCAGTTTTTCTTTCTGGGGTGGGGGTGGGTGGATTTTTCTTCCACATGCTTATTTTCATATTTTGTTTGCTTCAAAATAAAAACGCGTTACTTTTTTTCAATGCTAGTTTAAAAAGAAAACTCAGGCTGGGCGCGGTGGCTCAAGCCTGTAATCCCAGCACTTTGGGAGGCCGAGACGGGCGGATCACAAGGTCAGGAGATCGAGACCATCCTGGCTAACACGGTGAAACTCCGTCTCTACTAAAAAAATACAAAAAAAAACTAGCCGGGCGAGGTGGCGGGCATCTGTAGTCCCAGCTACTCAGGAGGCTGAGGCAGGAGAATGGCTTGAACCCGGGAGGCGGAGCTTGCAGTGAGCTGAGATCTGGCCACTATGCTCCAGCCTGGGCCACAGAGCGAGACTCCATCTCAAAAATAAATAAATAAATAAATAAAATAAAAAATAAAAAGAAAACTCAAATATTCAAATTCAAAAAATTTGGATGTAAATACTTTGAGAAAATCAGCTTAATACAGATGTTTCTCACTGGGCCTCAATGTTCCATTTAAAAAATTATTAATTATAGTAACCTTAAGTCACACTGCGTAGGTTCCAATCTCATGGCTACCAATTAGTAACTGTGACCCTTGGCAAGCCACTTTCATAAAAATGGGATCCTAATAGTGCTTTCCTCGCACTATTAGTAGACACTTAGCGATGGCAGCTGCTGTGTTGCAGATATTGTTTTACCTATTTAGCGCATTTACTCCTCAGTCGTCTGGGAGACAGGTACTCTCACCCCATTTTACAGCTGGGGTTCCCACCCAGTGAACAGCCAAACAGGATCTGAGCTCAGGCAGTTTGTCAGCACAGCCTTGCTTGAAGCTAGGCAGCTAAAGCTGCCTCTCAAAAAGGGCAGTGGTCGGGATTACATAACAGACAGAACGCTTGCAAAGTTCTCAGCGAAAGCCTGCCACTTAGTAAGTGCTCAATAAAGTTTCCTACGGTCACACTAATATTTGGAGTTTTATGTTTGTTGTAGAACAAATACGCATACAATCGCGATTTCATTCAACAAAGAATTTAAAGAGACCTGCTGTGCTGCCCTGGGCGGGATGGGAACGCGGGTGGGTTGGTAGGAGGCGCAGCGGCGGGGCGCGCTGGCGCACCGGGAGGGCCGGGGGCGGGGTCAACCAGGCCCCGCCCACAGCCACCTGCGACAGGTGGAGCGCACGGCGCGGGAGCACGGCCATGTCCGCCGAGGGCGCGGAGCCGGGGCCCGGGTCTGGTCCCGGGCCGGGGCCACTCTGCCCCGAACACGGCCAGGCTCTGAGCTGGTTCTGCCGCTCCGAGCGACGGCCCGTGTGCGCCGCCTGCGCGGGGCTGGGCGGTCGCTGCCGGGGGCACCGCATCCGCCGGGCGGAGGAGCGCGCCGAGGAGCTGCGGGTGAGCGGGCGCGGGTGCCGGAAGGCGAGGGCTCTGGAGGGACTGGGCGCGCCTGGCAGGACCCAGCAGGGACTGGGGAGCCTGGGGCTTGGCGGACACGACAGCCGGCCCCGGAGCCCAGGCTCCTCTGTGGCTTTGGCTGTAGGACTAGGCGGTTAAGGGTGTGGCCGCTGAAGTCAGGCTGGCGTGAGTTCGAATCCACTCCCTGTGAGTCACGTAACTGAGCCCTCAGTGTCTTCATCTGTAGTTTGGGGACAACAACAATAGTACTAGCGCGTATTTATTAGAGTTGTGAGGTATAAATAAGATAGTGGGTAAAATGCTTAGCGATAAGGGGATCCAGGCTCCCCAGGCCCCTTCCATTGCTCTGTTGTGGGAGCTGGAGCTGGCATAGGACAATGAAAGTCTCAGCTGCTCCAGTTCTCAGCGCAAGGTGTGCCCCAGCTCCTGCCCCTGTGGAAACTGACACTGATAAAATCCAGCGCGTCCTTATCCCTTAACGCCTGGACTCAAAGCCCTCCTCCTCCTTTCTCCTCTTTCCCCTGCTCCTGCCGCCTTCTGGCGTCTGGTGCGGTGATCTTTTTCCCTTTCAGGATTGGCCTTGACTGTACTTCAAGCTGGTTTAAGGGTTTCAGCTGGATAAACGAAGGGAGTAGGGAGAATATCAGGAGACTCCCCTTCACCCCGGCTTTCTCCCCACCTCCACTTCCCCCTCAGCTCCAGGATGGCCACCTCCTTGTCATCGCCATTCTCCTGAGCTACTGAGACTGGAAGAGTCAGAGTCACCTTGGGGCTTCTCTGTGGCCCCTGGGGATTTCCTTGCAATTTGATTAAACAGCTTGTTTCTCCCAACCCCACTCTGAAGTTCAGCCCTGCTGTGAAGCCTGAGGGCTCTCGCTGGGGACTTCACCTACTCAGAGTGACCTGTAATAAACACATCTTATATAGGGTGCTGGGCTTGGGAGGGGTTCAGTTTTTCAGCAACACCCAAAAGTTCCTGGTTGGTCCTACCTGTTACCTCTATTAACAATAATGATGACGAAGATAAACCTGGATAATGCGGTGTAATCAACTTGCATAACAGACAAAAACTGCAAACTCCAAAGTACTTAAATGTCTGTCATCTCATTCTGTCTTGACCACGCCTTTGAAGGGGTCCTACTTACATTTTACAGATGAGGCACCGGAGGCCCAGAACAAGGCAGTAACTCCTCCAAGCTTCCTAATGTTCAGGGGTGGGACCCAGGGAGTCACTGACTAGGCAAGAGGAAACTGCTGCTTTGCTTCGGCGGTTGGAGGGAGGAAGTGATGCTAATGGGGGTGAGAATGTCATGGAAACCTTAAAAGTAGCTATCAGGACTGGATTTGAGTGGTGGAAAGAGTGAAGCCTGGGGCAGGTGGCAGGCCTGGTGCTAGTTTCGGTTGTACTCTACCCCAGGGAGCCTTCTTTGAACCCCTCTGAGGCCCTATGCATATTTATCTTCTTTGCCTAAAGGGAGGTGGGTCTTACCCTCTCTTCCTCTGTATTAGAGTAGATTTCTGTATTTTGCACATTCCTTCCTCTATCCATCCAGTCAGCAAATAAATCTCACCCTAGGGCAAGATTGTTACCAAAACCAGCACCAGTTCTACTGCTCTCCTACCTCTGGATTCCTGCCCTGTGGTTTTTCAGAAGCCTTCTCAGTGCTGTCAATCCATGGTGCATGGTGATCACAGCTTCCTCCTAGTCAACTCAGTTCTATAACTTTGTATTTGGACCTGTGAAATGTAAGACTAATTTCTACTTCTGAGTGGAAAGATTTACAAGGGCTTCCTGGAAGAGGTAGCTAAGTTGACTTTTGGCAGATGGAACTGAGGCAGAACTATTAGGGGAAACAGTGGAGGGACTGTTGCTTGGACAGGCTTTAGGTATTACCTGGAGAAAAGGAGAGCAAAAGCAGGGCCCTGGCCCATACCTTCTCGGGGAAGTCACAAGTCACTTCTCTTTGGGCCTCAGCTTTCCCATTTCTTTTTCTTTCCTTTTTTTTTTTTTTTTTTTTTTTGAGACAGTCTTACTCTGTCGCACAGGCGTGAGTGTGGAGTGCAGTGGCACTCTTTCAGCTCACTGCTACCTCTGCTTCCTGGATTCAAGAGATTCTTCCCACCTAAGCCTCCCGAGTAGCTGGGACTACAGGCACATGCCACTACGCCCACCTAATTTTTGTATTTTTTGGTAGAGATGGGGTTTTACCATGTTGGCCAGGCTGGTCTCGAACTCCTGATCCCAGGTGATCTGCCCACCTCAGCCTCCCGCAGTGTTGGGATTACAGGTGTGAGCCACCGTGCCTGGCCAGCTTTCCCATTTCTAAAACTCCCCTGAGCTCATGGATGATGCTGATAGCTTTGAGAGCCTTGAACTGCTGAACCTCTTGTGGTCAAGGCAGTGGGTGTTCATTTATTCATTCAACAAACATTTATTCAGGGCCTTCTATGTTCAGAAACTCTCTTTGCGGTACTAGGACATAGAGAAGTCAGACTTATGGTGCTTCTGTTTCAGTGGTGGGAGAGACAGATACCCCAAAAGGTAAACAAACACATAATATATATTCAGAGAGTTATAAGTGCAAGGGAGAAAAATAAAGCAAAGTAAGAGATTGGGTGAGGAAGGAGATGGTCAGTGAAGACCTATCTGAAAAGGTGACATCTGAATGGAGTTGGGGAGTGAGACACACACACACACACACAGACTGGTGGAAACGGTACAACAGGTGCAAAGGCACTGAGGTCAGGTCAAGTTTGGTGCATTTAAGGAACAGAAAGAAGGCCAGTGGCCAGGCGCAGTGGCTCATGCCTGTAATCCCAGCACTTTAGGAGGCCGAGGCAGGCGGATCACGAGGTCAGGAGATCGAGACCATCCTGGCCAACATGGTGAAACCCCGTCTCTACTAAAAATACAAAAAATTAGCCCGGCATGGTGGCAGGTGCCTGTAGTACCAGCTACTCGGGAGGCTAGGCAAGAGAATGGCGTGAACCCGGGAGGCGGAGCTTGCAGTGAGCCGAGATCGTGCCACTGCACTCTAGACTGGGTGACAGAGCAAGACTCTGTCTAAGGAAAAAAAAAAAAAAAAAAAAGGCCAGCGTGGAGAGAGGTAGAAGGTGATGTTGGAGAAATAAGCTGAGTCACATCAGGTAGGGCTAGGTTGGCTAAGCTAAGAAGCCTGATGTCATTGTGAGTGTACTGAAAGCCATTGGAGGGTTTTGCATAGGGGCATGACCTGGTCTGATTTCCTTACAAAAGGTGGCTCTGGCTAGCTGGGGGGTTGGGGGTACAGAGTACCCAGTTAGGAGGTTCTAACAGTGGTTCCTGTGAGAGATCATGGCAATCTGGATAGAATAACTGGAGTAGAGGTGACCAGAGGAGAGAGAGAGACTTTGGAGATGGGGTTGATAGGACTCACTAATGGAATTGATGTGGGGTTGGAGACAAACTCCTGGGTTTTAGGTCTGGATAACAGGTGAATGATTGATGGTGCTGCTTAATGAATGGGGATAACTTGGGGGAGAGCAGTTCTGGACAGAACAGAAGATATGGACAGTCAGGGACCTGTCTGTATGACAGAGGACCAAGAGTGTGTGCACCAGAAAGTGATTATAATGGGCTGAGCATGGTGACTTATGCCTGTAACATCCCAGCACTCTGGGGGGCTGAGGTGGGAAGATTGCTTGAGCCTAGGAGTTGGAGACCAACCTAGGCAACATAGCAAAAGTCCATCTCTACACAAAATGCAAAAATTAGCCAGGTGTGGTGGCACGTGCCTGTAGTTCTAGCTACTCAGGAAGGACATGGGAGGATCACTTGGGCCTGGAAGGTCAAGGCTGCAGTGAGCCTTGATCATGCCACTGCATTCAGCCTAGATGACAAGCAAGACTCTTATCTCAAAATCAATATGTAAATAAATTTAACAAGAAACAAATGGCCAGGTGCGGTGGCTCACGCCTGTAATCCCAGCACTGTGGGAGGCCAAGGCGGGCAGATCACCTGAGGTCTGGAGTTCGAGACCAGCCTGGCCAACATGGCGAAACCCTGTCTCTACTAAAAATACAAAAAGTAGCTGGGTGTGGTGACACACACCTGTAATCCCAGCTACTTGGGAGGCTGAGGCAGGAGAATCGCTTGAACCTGGGAGGTGGAAGTTGCAGCGAGCCAAGATTGCGCCACTGCACTCCAGCTTGGGCAACCAAGTGAGACTCTGTCTCAAAAAATAAATAAATACATACATACATACATACATACATACATACATACATACATAAAATTAAATAAAAATAAACACAAGACAAAATGGACTTTAAGGCAAACGTACTACTAAAGATAAAGTCACTTAGAGAATGTGCAGTTCACCAGCAACATAAAATGATTCTAATCTTAAATGTTTCTAAATAATATAGCCTGAGAATGTTCATAAAGGAAAAATTTGTTTTAAAGTTATTATAATGATAGGCTGGGGTTCTGGGATAAAGACGGAAGTCAGGTCACAGAAGGGGATGATGGACAGTGAAAGGTGTTCCTACTAATGTGTTGGTGGCCTCAACTGAGCTGTTGCTGGAATAGGGATCCTAGAATTAGGGAGTGAGAAGGATAGGGCATGGTGGGGAGAGTGTGGATCCTTGAAGTGGAGATTTAGGAGGTGGTGCAGTTTTTGATAATCATGAGATCTGGGCTATGACCATGGGAGTGGGTGGCTGAGGTGTGGTAACAGGAGAAAATCACTGGGATGGAGTGAATGGCTCAGGTACATGGACCAAGATGCCATGAGCGTTGTCTGTGTTGCAGAACAAGATTGTGGACCAGTGTGAGAGGCTGCAGTTACAAAGTGCTGCCATCACCAAGTATGTGGCGGACGTCCTGCCAGGGAAGAACCAAAGAGCAGTGGTAATTCCTCTTCTTTCCTCTCTACTCGGCCCCCTTAGACTTACGGACTTGGGCAAGTCTAGGGTCCCTTACCAACCTCACAGACTCATTGTGCTACTAGCAAAGCTTCCAATCCCTCAGAGACTCAGTTTTGCCATCTGGGCAGGGTGGACTTGTTCCTGTACCATACTTGGTGCAAAGACTCTGCTAAGCAAATGACTTTCTTGGGTATCTTGGCAGAGGGGATCAAGAAAGGTCATATTCACCTACCATGTAGTCATTTTCTGCCCAGCTCCAGAATTATAAAATAACCTAGGACTTTTACATTGAATATTCTCTGTGACAATCTTATGAAGTAGGTAGCAATAACATTCCCATTTACAAATAGGAAAATGGGTCCTTGTAGAGGTTAAAGAGGTTAACTGACCTGCCCAAGGCCGCCTCCTGGCAGTGGGTTCCGTGACCTGGATATTCTGTCTCCCAGGCTAGTGCTCCTTCTGCTACATCCCACTGATGATTCTTTTTTTTTTTTTTTTTTTTTGAGAGAGGGCTTCACTCTGTCACCCAGGCTGGAGTGCAGTGGCGCAATCTTGGCCCACTGTAACCTTTGCCTCCCTGGTTTCAAGCAATTCTCCTGCCTCAGCCTCCCAAAGCTCTGGGATTACAGGTGCCTGCCACCATGCCTGGCTAATATTTTTAATTTTTATTAGAGACGGGGTTTACCATATTGACCAGGCTGGTCTCAAACTCCTGGACTCAAGCCATCCTCCCTCTTTGGCCTTCCAAGTGCAAGGATTACAGGTGTGAGCCACCGTGCCTGGCCTCCACTGCAGATTTTTTGTTCAGTGGACTCATGACCACTGCTGTGTCATCACTCTTAAGTATGCGTATCAGGGGAAGAGCCTATGAATTTCTTTCTGCACATCCCCTCCCTTTTTTCCCTATAGTACATGGAGCAGACTTGGTACCACATTAGTCAGGGTTCTTTTAATTACATGAAACAGAACCCAGTTGAACAAGCATAAGAAAATGGGGCATTTCCTGACAGGACACTAGGGGTCCTCTTAGGACCTAAAAGGGGCTAGACTAGGAACCAGAAAGCTGCTAGAAGTCCAGGCAGCTATTTGTTGCCCATCTATGCTTCGCTTTGCATGATGGTCTCCATCTCCCTCCTCTGCCCTCTTCCCCTCTTCTTCCTTATCCTTTTTATTTTATTGTCTTAATGCACTGGTTATGACCTTAGTACTGTGTTAAATAGATAAATAGAAGCTAGTGTGGCAAATTCTGGCTTTTTTTTTTTTTTTTTTGAGACGGAGTTTTGCTCTTGTCGCTCAGGCTGGAGTGCAATGGCGTGATCTCGGCTCACTGAAACCTCTGTCTCCTAGGTTCAAGCGATTCTCCTGCTTCAGCCTCCCATGTAGCTGGGATTACAAGTGCCCGCCACCACACCCAGCTAATTTTTTGTATTTTTAGTAGAGATGGAGTTTCACCATGTTGGCCAGGCTGGTCTTGAACTCCTGACCTCAGGTGATCTGCCCACCTCGGCCTCCCAAAGTGCTGGGATTACAGGCGTGAGCCACCGTGCCTGGCCTGACAAATCCTGACTTTAAGAGAAAAGCTACCAACATGCCACCAGTTATTTATTTAACAAATCTTTATTGAGCACCTACCATGTGCCAGATACTGTTGTTCAATGGGTTAGGCATTCCCCAGTGAACAAAACAGAAATTCCTATTTTCGTGAAGCCTACATTCTTGTCACAGAAGAGGGACAGTAACAAATAAAATATATGTTATGTCCAAAGGTGATATGTGCTTTGGGGAAATATAAAACAGAAAGGGGAATAAGACGGATTGCAGTTACATGTGCTGTGACCAGGAATGACTTCATTAAGAGGGTCGAGGCTGGGCGCAGTGGCTCACGCCTGTAATCCCAGCACTTTGGTAGGCCGAGGTGGGTGGATCACGAGGTCAGGAGTTTGAGACCATCCTGGCTAACAGGTGAAACCCTGTCTCTACTAAAAATAGAAAAAATTAGCAGAGCATGGTGGCGGGCACCTGTAGTCCCAGCTACTCAGGAGGCTGAGGCAGGAGAATGGTGTGAACCCTGGAGGCGGAGCTTGCAGTGAGCCGAAATTGCACCACTACACTCCAGCCTCTGTCTCAAAATAATAATAATAATAATAATACAAAAAGTTAGCCAGCTGTAGTGGCAGGCACCTGTAGTCCCAGTTACTCGGTAGGCTGAGGTGGTAGAATCGCTTGAACCTGGGAGGCGAAGGTTGCAGTGAGCAGAGATCGCACCACTGTACTCCAGCCTGGGGGACAGAGTGAGACACCATCTCAAAAAAAAAAGAAGAAGAAGAAGAAGGGTGACATTTGCACAGAAACCTAGGAGATAAGGGAATGGACCACACATCTGGGGAATGAGTGTTCTGAAAAGAAGGAATGGCAAATGCACAGGCCCTGAGGCAGGAGTGTACCTGATATGCTGTAGGAGCAGCAAGGAGGCCTGTGAAGTTGGAGCAGAGGAACGCAGTGAGAAGGCAGTAGAAGATGAGGCCAGAGAAGCAATGAGCTGGATTGTATCCTCAGTGGCGACATAGGGATTTTGCCTTTTATTTGGATATGATGGGAAGCTTTGGAAATTTTTGGGCAGAGCATGATAGTATAATTTAAGATTTAAAATAAACACTTTGGCCGGGCTTGGTGGCTCACTTCTGTAATCCCAGCACTTCGGGAGGCCGAGGTGGGCAGATCACAAGGTGAGGAGTTCAAGACCAGCCTGACCAACATAGCGAAGCCCCATCTCTACTAAAAATACAAAAAATTAGCTGGGCGTGGTGGTGGGTGCCTGTATTCTCAGCTACTCGGCAGGCTGAGGCAGGAGAATCACTTGAACCCAGGAGGCGGAGGTTGCAGTGAGCCGAGATTGCGCACTGCACTCCAGCCTGGGCAACAGTGCGAGACTCCATCTCAAAAAAAAAGAAACACTTCGGCTGCTATGTTTAGAAGTGATTACAGGCAGCAAGGGTTAAAGCAGGGAGACTAGTTAGGAAGCCATTGTAATAATCCAGGTGGGAAACAAGTGTGGTCTGGACCCAAGCAATGGTGGCAAAGCTACTGAGAAGTGGCTGGATTCTGCATATATTTTGAAGAGGCAACAGGATTTGCTGATGGACTAGATGTAGGCTATGAAAGAAAGAGAAGATGTGTCAGGATAATACTTAAGTTCTTTTATTTGAGCAACTGGCAGGATGGGGCAGCCATGAACTGGGGTGGGGAAGGACTGCATGTGGAGTGATGGTTGGCGGAGGCGGGGAGGGGAGTGGGGGAGACCAGGCGTGTTAAGTTGTTGTGGGCATGAGATACCTATTTGACATCCAAGTGAAGATGCTGAGTGGGTAGCTGCATATATGAGTTGGGAGAGGGCTGGGTTGGAGATAAAAATTTGGGATTTATTAGTGTATAAATAGTATTGAAAGCCGTGGAAGATGATGACATCACTAAGTGAATGAGTGTAGACACGAAAGAGCAAGGATCCAAAGACTGAGTTCTAGGGCACTTCACCTCCTATTGAGAAGACAGGAGGAACCAGCAAAGGGGACCAAGAAATCAGCTAATGAAATAGAAGTAAATTAAGAGAACAGAGTGTCCCTGCATGGGTTCCAAGGACGTGGGAGAGATCACTGCTCTCAAATGGTGTGTGTTTATTTAACTATCTTATCACAGGTAGAGATTCACGTGATTACTGCCACAATTAAAATACAGAACAGTTCCATCACAAGGACTCCTTGTGCTACCCTTTTATAGCCAATGTACCCTTTCCTCTCCCCTTGTATTATTGTTAATACAAAATTTCTGAATTTGGATTGCTAATCTCAGTAAAGCATTTTTTATTTTTGTTTTAGGATTTTTGCATGTATGCTCAGGAGTGAGATTCGTCTATGAATTTCATTTCTTGTACAGTCCTTATCAGATTTGGTATCAAGGTTACGTAAGCCTTATTCAATGGATTGGGAAACAGAACTCTTTTTTCTTAAGGGTTTACTTAAGATAAAGTTGTTCTTAGTTTTGATCAAAGTTGCCACAGGTTTGACTATTAGTCTTTAGAACCAGCTTCTAGTATTTTTGATCTGCTCTTTTGTATCTCTGTCTTAATTTCATTATTTATTTCTTTTTTTTTTTAGACAAAGTCTCACTCTGTTGCCCAGGCTGAAATGCAGTGGCGCAGTCATAGCTCACTGCAGCCTTGAACTCCTGGGCTCAAGTGATCCTGCTGCCTTGGCCTCCCAAAGTGCTTGGATTACCAGCATGACCCGGTACTGTGCCTGGCCTGTAGAGTTCTATGTGTATGTCTATTAAGCATATTCATTGGGCTGAGCATGGTGGCTCATGCCTGTAATGCCAGCACTTTGGGAGGCCAAGGCAGGAGGATCACTTGAACTCAGGAGTTCAAGACTATTTTGGGCAACATAGGAAGACCCTATCTCTACAAAAAATTAAAAAATTAGCCAGACATGGTGGCATGAGCCTATAGTCCCAACTACTTGGGAGGGTGAGGTGAGAAGATCACTTGAGCCTAGGAGTTTGAGGCTGCAGTGAGCTATGATTGCGCCACTGCATTCTAGCCTGGGTGACAGAGCGAGACCCTGTCTCAAAAAATAAAACACTTATTAGTTGGTTCAAATCTGCTCTCTACTTAATAATTTTTTTTTTTTTTTTTTTTTTTTTGAGACAGAGTCTCGCCCTGTCACCCAGGCTGGAGTGCAGTGGTGTGATCTCAGCTCGCTGCAGCCTCCACCTGCCAGGTTCAAGCAATTCTCCTGCCTCAGCCTCCTGAGTAACTGGGATTACAGACTCCCACCACTGGCCCAGGTAATTTTTTGTATTTTAGTAGAGGCAGGGTTTCACCATGTTGGCCAGGCTAGTCTCAAACTCCTGACCTCGGGTAATCCACCTGCCTCGGCTTCCCAAAGTGCTGGGATTGCAGGTATGAGCCACTGTGTCCAGCCACAACTACACTTTTAAAAGGATGCTTGGGCTATTTTTCCAGCATTTCTCTACCTTATTCTGAGAGGGTTTTTGGTTTGTCTCTCTCTGTCATGTGTTTGGAAAGGGAAGTTTTTTCTTTGCCTTGCTCTCCTTTTCTGGGAATGGCTCAAGAAACTTGTTGAGATTGACTAGAGTCTTTTAGGCAGGAATCAGAATCTGATTCATCTTGGGTGAGGATCTGTTTTGATCCAGGATCAAACAGTACAACCATGGTTTCAGGGGCTCACCCTGTGGGTAAGGCATTAAGGTGGGATAAACAGGAGAATAATAGTGGGCTGGATATAGTTGCTCATGACTGTAATCCCAGCACTTTGGAAGACTGAGGCAGGAGGATCGCTTGAGCCCAGGAGATCAAAGCTGCAGTGAGCTATGATAGTGCCACAGCATTTCAGCCTGGGCATCAGAGCAAGACTCTATCTCTTAAAGAAAAAAAAAAAAAGATGAAGAAGAGCAATAGTGAATGAATGTTATTGAACACATAATGTGGCAGGCTTTGTTCTACTTTATATATATTAACACATTTAACCCTCACCATAGCCTTATGAGGTAGGTACTATTATTATTCTCATTTTACAGATTAGAAAATAGAGGCATAGGGAAGATAAGGAAGATGTTCCAAGTTCCACAGCTAATGAGCGGAGCAGTTAAGATTTAAATCTAGACACTATCTCTAAAGCTTAATTTCCTGACCGCTATGTTATGTTGCCTCAAGAGCACACTATAAACTTGGAGTCTTACCTTCTGGGTTCACTTGCCATTCACTTAGCTACTCTCTCCTCCCTGTAAGGCAAACTGTGGGTCTCAGAGTTTTCTGTGAAATAGGAATGACTGCCCCGTGCACTGTACAGAGCAGGTCTTCAGGGACAGGGCATAGGGAAGCTGCTGGCCATCCCTGACTTTCTCACATGAAGGAGGCAGTTCTATTCCCACTTGTCTGGCAAGAGTACAAGTGCAGCTGCTTATGCGACAGGTGCCTTTGGGGAGGATTGGTTGCCAGGTGGCATCTGGTGTAAGGGAATGGGATTGGACTGAGAGTCGAGAGAACTGGGTTCCAGTCTCAGCTTTGCTACTGAATTGCCATGTGAGCACTACCAAGAGATCTTTTCCTAAGTCAGAAAAAATTTCCTGGGTGGGCACAGTGGCTCATGCCTATAATCCCAGCACTTTGTGGGGCTGAGTTGGGCGTATTGATTGAGCCTAGGAGTTTGAGACCAGCTTGGGCAACACAGTGAAACTCCATCTGTATTTTTAAAAAAAATTTAAAAAAAGAAAACATTTCCCATTCAGTCAATATTTGAGTACCTACTGCATGCCAGGCACTGTGCTAAGAATTACAAGAAGACACCTGTTAACTTAATTGTCTGAGAATTGATTTCAGGCCTCTTCTGTGGCAGATAAAAATGCTACCACATAACCAGTTGAAATGGACAGCTTTAGGAAGCCATCAGTTTTTTCCCTCAAAATGGTGAAATATCAACTCTACCACTGCTGGTATGGATCCTGCTGATGCGGATGACTTTTTAGGCCCTCTGTTCTGCAATTCTGTGATTCTCTGACCTTGATCCTTTGACCTTGTATTCCCAACTGTGATTAAGCAGAGTATTCTAGTCGGGCTCTAAGTCCTGCCCAGGTCTTCCATTATGTGATCATGGCTCCCTGAGATATGGCCTATGTGTCTGTATCTCAGATTTCTTTATCCTAAACCATATTTGGGAAGTCTTAGGGCAGAGATGTCAAAGTAAAAGGCTTACATGCTATTATTTTCATTACTAAGCCTGTGGCAGACATTGCTAATCAATCTCAACACTCCTTTCCACTGAGCCTAAACCCTTTTATTCCTGACCGGGGCTTTGCACAGACCACCCAGCTCCTCATTTTATCCCTCATCAGAGCATGGCCAGTGCAGCGAGGGAACTGGTTATCCAGCGGTTGAGTCTGGTGAGGAGTCTTTGCGAGAGCGAGGAGCAGCGGTTACTGGAACAGGTGCATGGCGAAGAGGAGCGGGCCCACCAGAGCATCCTGACACAGCGGGTGCACTGGGCCGAGGCACTGCAGAAGCTTGACACCATCCGCACCAGCCTGGTGGGCATGCTTACCCACCTGGATGACCTGCAGCTGATTGTAAGTCAGGCAAGGGTGAGGGCATGACCAGTTGGCCAGGCTCCCCGAAAGTCTGAAAATATGGAGAATGTTTGTCAGTGTGAGGAGGGTGGAGATGAGAATTTGGAGCAGGGATGAGTGACAAAGATTCTTTGCTTGGCCAAACTTTAGTCAGGCTTCTGAGCCTTCTCCCAGGCCCATCTGTGCACTTCATTATAAAATCTAGTTTTTACAAAAGAACCCTGCTAAGTCGGTGTAGCCAGAAACCCCCATCTTTGATATCTGATCATCGTTGATATCTGATGAGGTTCCTCATCCACCACCATCCCCCAGGTGATGTCTGATCACTGTGCTCTGTCTGCAGCAAGAATCCTGTTAGGTAGGCTTAGCCATAATCCCCCTTACCCCCAATGTTTCCTCTTAGTAACTTTCCATCCATTAACCCCCGACCCTGCTCCTTAGCTATAAATTCCTACCTGCCCACGCTGTGTTCAGAGTTGAACCCAGTCTCTCTCCCATTGCAAGACCCCATTGCAATGAAGTCTTGAATAAAGTCTGCCTGACTGTGCTCTAACAGGTATCATTGAATAATTTCTTCTCTAACATGAGGCAAGGGAATAAAACTATGTTTCTATGGCACTGATAATAGTTTTCTTTTGATAGTGAGTCAATGTGTACTGAGTGCCTATTATATGTGAAGCGCTGTGCTATGGGGCAGAGTAACCAGATGCAGCTGTCAGCTGCTCCCAGCCTTACAAAGGAGACAAATACACTAACTAACAATTAGGATATGGAAGGATATGTGCTGCAGTAGAGGAACTCACCCATGCTGGGGACTGACAATTCAGGCTAGGGGAAAGAGGGGTCAGAGAAAAGTCGCTTTCCCGATGAAGCGACTTAGAAGCTGATGCCTGAAAGATAAGAAGACTAGCTGTGTCAAAGGAAGTGAGGAGGTGGAAAGAGTTCAGGAGCATGTAGAGAGAACACTGTGCTCCAGGGAGCTGACGAGGTCTTCGATATGAAAACACAGAGCTCATCCTTAATCCTACCACCCAGAAATCACCATGATTCATATTTGGTACATAGCCTTTCAAAGTATTTTATATAGATAGGCAGCTGCCTGCAGTTTTGAGGGGAGAAGGTGGCATCTGAGTCACAAGCAGAGGAAGGAGAATGTGGAACACCTGAGCTGTCCCACTGCCTCTGCAAGTAGGGCAGTTTCCATGACTGCCTGAAACCGTGCATTCATTTAGTCACAGCGTCCACGGACAGAGCTTGCTCTTTCACAGACACTGGGACAGTCACAATAGAAGACTCAGAAAGAGTTGCAGCCATCCAGAAGCTGGCAGTCTTCATGGGGGATGCTGTCGGTAAACAGGCGATGGTCCTGAGTGGAGTTGAGGGGAATCCAGGATGCCCTGGGACATGGTGCAGAGGGATTCATTGTGAGCATGTGTTATGGGGGTGTGTGTGTGTGTGTGTGTGTAGAACAGCCTAGAAAACTTCATGCTGGTCTTAAAGAGTAGAAGTTTTTATTCTAGAGTCCACATGGAGCCCTTTCTGGTGGTTAAATCTGTCCTAGCATTGACTCCCTGCTGGGTATCTGGTGCCAAGCTTGACTTTGTTTTCTTTTCTCACAGCAGAAGGAGCAAGAGATTTTCGAGAGGTGAGTATAGACCCTGTGATTTGACTGGGTAGTCTTGGAGACCCTTAGGCCTCTTCACACCCCACTGCCTTCAGGCCCTGCTGCTCTTGGGAGAATGCACAGGGTATGCAGCTGAGTGGCTTTCCTGGAGCCCGGCTCTGTGGACAGGGAATCTGTCTGCCCTTGGCTTAGAGAACTGCTTTAAAACACATGGAAAGGCAGTGGAATACTTAGTAATCCAAGGCTTGCCACTGCTTTCTTAAACTTCCTCTGTAAAAAGGTAGTCACCCTGTTGGAGGGTTTTACCACCTCCATCTGCAGATGAAAATGTTGACACTAAAAGGGGAAGGGACCTCCCTAAGCCTGGAACCAGGGGGTTGGACCCGTCTAACACCTGTCCTAGTACTGTCACCTCTGCCTCATTCTTCCTTTCCCCGATGGAGGAATCTTTGAAACTTAAGTCTGCATTACCACTCAAATTTTGCATTTTAGCTCTTCAATAATAAAAGAATTTCACCAGGTCCTGCCTGAGTTCTAAAAGAGCTGAGTGCCTGAGGAAGTGGTCAAGAGGACATAATTTGCCAGGCAGAGTAATTCACAAACTTTCTGTGTGAAATTTCAGAGCTATACTTAGGGAACACAGTCCGTTCTTCTTATTTACTTATTTTTCTATATTTCAACGGGTATAAATTATTTATTTTCATATATAAGTTTCAATAGCAATACATGTGCATGAGAGAAAAAAATTCCACCAATATAAAGCCATTTAAAATGAAAAATGAATCTTTCTGGGCATGGTGTCTTTTTTTTTTTTTTTTTTTTTT